>NW_025856414.1:212595-219824 GCF_002878395.1 Capsicum annuum | reverse complement strand
ATAATAATATGAATTACGTACACTTTATTCTCTACAAACCTCACTTTGTGAAAATATATTAATATATTATTATTATTATTAAAATTTATATAATTGAATGAATCAACATACAAAAAAGTAAAACATTATCTTAGTAAAATGAATCTAGACAAGATAACCAAAACACTTGTACTTATGTTTTCTTAATAGACATGTAAAAACCAAAGAGGCCACCATAAGGGTTGACGACTTCCTTGTGAGATGAGAAGGACATGTTTTAAATTTATTTACTTATTTTTAGAATAATAGTAGTAGTAATTTTTTGTTGAAAATTATATAGTATTTACGAAAATTTTAAATTCAATTTAAAATTGTATTATAAAATTTGAAACATAACTTAGAATTTGTTTTCAAACTGACTTTTCTCTTTTTAAGTAGTATTTTAATCTATTCAAGCATGAATATTATTTCAAATATTCTTTAAGAAAAATATAATCAAACATAAATTTAATTTCAAATCCAATTTTATAAATTTTAAATAAAAATGAAAAATATTTAATATCTATGGCCAAACACCTACTAAAATTCAAGTACGTGTCAAAACAAGAGATAATATGATTCAAGTATAATTATAAAAATAATTAACACTCGGTTGAGGATAAAAGAATTTTTAATGAGATCTATTATTAACTAGCTAGTGGCAAGTGGCAAGTGGCCCGAGCTTTATACTTCTTTTGTCTGATATGTGACACTTTTCTATTTAATTTGTTTCACAAAAAATATTACTTTTCTATATTTAAAAATAATTTAGATTAAAATTTTTATTTTGTGCTTACTAAATTATTCATGACCACATAAATATTTTAGACTTATTTCAGACTATAAACTTTAAAAGACTTCCATTTTTTGTACTCCCTCATGTCTAATTAAATGGTGTCACAAAAATTAAAATAGAAGTAGTAAAATTAAAAATTAAATGTGAAAGGAAATTCCTTTTTAAGTATTTCATGCTTCATTTATTTGTACATGATAAAAGTGTGAATTTTGATCACTACTCATTGTTATTAACTATATATTTAATTTACCAACATGGGTTGTGGTGTAGTGGATGGGGCTGCTCCACCCTTAACCAGAGGTTGAGGGTTTGACCCTGGTTATGGAGAAAACTCTGTTGGGAGTGCTACCACCTTAATGGGCCCTGCAACGCGCGATCCGAATTAGTCGGGGCTCCAATACAGACACCAAACACCGAATGAGAAATCAGAAAAACTATATATTTAATTTGATGTTTGCATCTTATTCATTTAGATGTCGAACAAGTGAACTTTTTTATAATGATTCACATCTTAATTGTGTAGTACTCCTAAGTATTCAATTCAATATTTTTTATGTTTCAGTCTTTTTTTTTCTTTTTCAAATACTTCTTATTAGATAATAATACACACAAAAACAACAAAAAAGAAGAAACATAGCAAAGTCAAACGAATTTAAGGATTAAATTTTTTTATGTGGAAAAAAAGAGTAATATTATTCTAAATTTTTGAATAACTGTAACACCCCGGGAGTAGCCACACGGTGCTTCCGGTCACAAGTGACCACAAGTTAATCCATGAGATGGTATCTGTTGTAAAAACTGAATAAAACTGATAACAATAACATGTACGAAAATTAACGGAAAAATGTCATAAGGTTTTAAGTTCTGAAAACAATACAACTAAATCCATAAAACTGAAATATATACGAAAATACTAAAATTTGAATGATAGGACTGACAAACTAACAGACTGTCTGAAGTATCTGAAAGACTATAAACTGACTGAGGAGTTGATGGGACAAGCCCTCAACTAACTCTGACTGACTAACTAAAAAGAAATGATGAAAGAAACATATTAGGGCCTCAAAATATGAGGACTCACCACTGCTATTGTTGTTGCTGATAAGATGAACTGTTTAAGCATGATCAGGGAATTGTGCGTCTGAACCTATGATATTAAACATCATAGCGCAAGAAATGAGTATGCGGTCAGTACTTTGAATGTACTGGTATGCAAGATAAGGTTATGCTGAAATACATAGGCTTATGTGCATGAAGTAAATGCTGACTGAATAGTATGAGATTACTGATGCATAAAATACATGAAAGTTGTAAAATCTGAGAATGCATGACCAAGCATATACATGATTCTGAAATAGTCTATAAACTAAAATGTTGAAATCTGATAACTGAATAACTGATAACTGTATGCTATGGTCAGTGCAAACCTAAAACTGAATTCTATACTGAATATTGAACTAAGCCTGAAACTGTGGGAGATAATAGGGGTCCAACCTGTGACCCTAGTTGGAAGGGTCCTAGTATCGTGCCATGAGTACTAACAATAGCTGTGGAGTCATTCCTAACTGGCGGGTGACCCTTGAGATCATCCCTAAGCTGGCGAGTGATCCCTGAGAGAATGTCAATCTTAAACTAATGGGTGACATCTCGTAATCCTATGTTGGCTACGTAGTTCTGGAACTTAGGGACTGCTACTAAGGACTCAGTCCTAACTGGTGGGTGAGATCCCATTCCTAGATTCGCTCGGTGCTGAATCCTACTCCCAACTGAACTGACGCTGATTACGAAACTGAACTATATTTAACTGAACAAGAAACTGATCATGATAACTACTTAATGATAATGTTATTGGTTTATCCAAAACCGTTCTGAAACTACTGAAATTCTATAAATAGCTAAGTAACGGGTGATCATAACCCTCCAGGACTCAATGAAAATATCAATAAGGATATATGCATGCTTTGACAACCACTATAGGGAATCATTACTTAAAAACCATCACTTTGGCATTTTATCAAACATATGAAGATCAATACTTTAGCATGGGGATGCTTTTAAACATGATGAGATAGAACGATCACATGACAAAATCATAAACTAAGAATTTGCTCTGAATTGCATAAACATGTTACGGAAACTACAACATTTAAAACATACTATAATCCATTCTGCGAGAAAACAATTGTAATCATAACTTGAAATCAAATTACCAAGATATTGATGAACATATTTCAACTTTCAAACGTGTAAAGGCTCTTTCCAACAAAAACTCTTGGAAACATAATACATGATCGAAATTCATAAGAGTTTCATGGAGATAATTCAAAGTAACATGTAAAACCATAGTTTAAATCTTAAAAATGGATTCTTGGACTCCATGGGTGAAAAGGACCCATGAATGAACATCACACATACGTTAATTGATGAATTTGTGAAGATTCCTGATGGTTTTCTTAAAAATTAAGCATGAATCCCTTGATTATTGGGTGAAGGAAAAAGATCCAATTTCCATTGTAAAATCGGAAACAGGAGCTGGAAAAATAACGGCGCACAATAGAGCACACGCCGCGGGCTCTGTCGTGGGCATCCTTACGGGTAAAATGGGGCGCGCACCGTGGGCTTATCTCGGTGCTGCTACTGTTTTGAAAATCCAAAAACACTCTTATGCTAGTCCAAAAATTCCAAAACTCACCCGAGATGTACTATCGAGAACCTTGATCATGAATCCACTTAAAATTTAATGCTCTGACATCGGGAAGGTCGAAAATATAATCATTAAACTTTAAGGGGATTTGGAAATAACTAAGTCCTAACACTTAGTGAAATTTTCTAACTCTTAGACCCCTTTTACAAATAATGATGAGCTGAATTGAGCTAGAATCTTATGGGGTCTTACAATAACTCATCTAAAGTACATGCTCATATTCCAAAGGCAAGAAAAAGTGAGCAAAAATAATATGTAGAACAATAAAAATATTGCACATGAGAGCACTTTAAACATCCTAGTAGAAAAAATATAAAAGGTGGCTTTATTTACAAAAATATATAAAGCAACTAAAGTAATAAAATAGAATAGTAAGGGTAAAATGTAAATAAAAAAAGTACTGCACCTGAAAGCACTTTAAGCATGTTATAATGAAATAAAAAGGTGATTTTATTTGCAAATTACACAAACAATTAAAGTAATAAAATAGAATACGAAAGGCAAAATGTACATTGAAAAAGTATTATACAAATAACACAATTGAAATTAAATAAAACCTATTTGAATTTTTGATCAACAATGATAATAAATACAACTTTCAAAGCATCGATTTACAAGATTACTGAGCAAAATTATTTTATAATTCCTATATTGCCCTCATGATCGGCAACTATGTTGATCATGAGGTGTATGGTTGTTATGGCTTATATATCTATAGTTCAACTCCTAATATATAAGCCATAATAAGTAGGCATTTCATGGTCGAAATGCTTACCGATCACGAGGATGGTTTAGTAATTACAAAATAATTTTGCTAGGTGATCTTATAAATTCAATGATTTAAAAGTTGTATTATTATATTTGTTGACTAAATATTCAAGTAGCCTTTGTTTAATTTCATTTGTGTTACATAATCAGTACCTTTTCAAACATAACTTGTTTGTTTGTAATTTTCACTTATTGCATCAGATCTCCACCAATAAAATTTTTGTAAGAGTGTGTTCTTTTTTGCAATATGATGTAAAATGAAATACAAGGAATCACAATTCAGTAAACAAGATATAAAGATATGATTATTTAAAAGAAAGAAAGAAAAATCTAACAATTAAAATATATTAATCATTAAATTCATTCCAAGAGGAAAGAGATATTGAACTCATACAATGAGTGGGCAATTTAGTTAAAAGTGACAAAATAGTTTGAAAATGAGGTGTAGGTGACTTAAGTTTTAATAATTGAATGGAGGTGACAATTACTTTATTATGGATTAAGAAAGTTGGGGAATTTTGAAAATAGCCTACAACTTTTTTTAATTTACACTTTGATCCAAATATAAAACCTAATATAACTAGAAATAGAGGGGAAATGTGCGTTTCTCTCTTTTCTCATCCGTCGTTATTTTTCCTCTCTTCGCGATTTTTATTGTTCATTGTTGTTGCTACTTTATTCATCATCTTCTGCTTCATCATCATCATCTTCTGCTTTATTATCATCTTCATCTTGTTCTTGTCGACTTTTGTTGTTGTTTTTACCGCAACTGCTGCTACTTGATCAATTTTTTTGGTTAAATTTTATTTCGTACATTACTTTGGCATTACTTCATAGGTGAATTTGGTAAGTAAAATTATGATTTTTAGTCGAATTTGTCATCTGGGCAAACTGCTACTGCCATTTTTTAACAATGGAAATAACCCGTGCATGAATCCAATATAAGAGTCATCTGTTTAAACAAATCACTCGTCGGTTACGACAGATGAATCATCTGTTGCAATAAAAGACTCTTATGTTGGATTCATGTTTATGTTTCTATAGTGTCCTTAACATAAATCGAACAGATGGGTCATCTATTGCAACAGACTAATTATCTGTTGCAACAAACTAGTTATCTGTTGTAACAGACGAGTTATCTGTTGCAACAGAGGAGAAATCTGTTGCAACAGAGGAGTAATCTGCTTGGAACAACGCAAAACAATTCCTGCCACAAGCCCAACAGATAACCAATATGTTTTAACAGATGGCCTATCTGTTCAAAGAACTCAAAACTCTTGTTATTGCTACTGGATTCAAAATTATTCCTTACGTTCAATCGTCGACATGTTTGTTGAGAAGAAGAAATAAATAGAAACATAAATTTTTCATTAAACAAAACAAAATACATTAGGTAGGTAGATCAGATAAAAATTAATATAAAAATACACACGCTAAAAGAAAAAACATAACTTGATTATTATTATTATTATTGTCAGTCGGACAATCATCAACCGACAGCAGCAGGGCCCTCCTCAGCCTGCGAATCCCTTAGAGCATTCTTGCTTTCATGGTGCCCAACTCATGCTGCAGGTCATTAACCTTCCTATTAAGTTCCCGCACGATGTCGTGCAAAATAGCAATGTCCTATACAGGATCAACCATATCTAGAACAGACATGAATCGACAAAAAATATAAAAATACAAGTAAATAAAAGAGTCTAAATGTAATACAATGTATACTACCAATTGGGTATATTTATACAATAAGAAAGAAAAAACTTACCTAAGTCAGGGAAAACGTATCTGGTCTTTGAAGAGAAAGTGGTTGAAGATGTAATATAAAAGACAAGATGCAAGAAATAAATAGAGTGTAGTAAAATAAACGAGTAAGGAGGGACCTATTTATAGAGGATTAAATGTGAATAATTTAGGCAAAAAGGAATGAATGTTCACCTCCATTTTATTAATTACATTCAAACTGGAGACTTTTTGATTAATGGTAAAAGTTATGACTTAATTAAATCAAGTTGTTGACTTTTTGATTATTGTGATAAATCATGACTTTTTAGATTATTATTATTAATTAGTTCTTTAATTTAAATAACCTTTTTTCACAATAAAATAATCGAAGACTTCTCACCTTTTCAATAACCGTTTCTTTTAATAATAATAATCATTTTTATTTAATTATGGCAACAGATTGTATATCTATTGCATCAGATAACTTATCTGTGACAACAGATATGCCATCTGTTGCAACAAATGAATATCTGTTGCAACAAATGAACCATTTGTGCAACATATAATCTTTCTATTGCAACAAATTGGTTATCTATTGCATCAGATGTCTACAACCGATGCAACAGATGGAATATCTATTGGGGGACCATCTTTTTAAATGATCATCGTATACTTTCATTAATCCAAATTGGTGACTTTTTTACTATATAAATAAAAAAAATAGATTTAAAAACAAAAATGATGAAAAGTCACAACTTGTGTCCTATTTAATATTAACATCAATTATTTAAATTAAATAATCATTTTTTATGGTTATAAATTGTGTTTATCATCATATACCTTAATTAATCTAAAATGGTGACTTTTTTATTATATAATAAAAAAATTTAAAAATATATTTTAAAAAATAGTGAAAAGTCACGACTTGTCGCCTATTTAATATTAACATCAGTTTTTAAAAATAAATAATCAATTTTTATGGTTATAAATTATGTTTATCAATTATTTCCTTATTTTTTATTTACGAACCATTTTTCATATTAAATAATCAAAAAGTCATGACTTTTCACCTCTCAATAACAATAACCCTTTTTATTAATAATCGTCTGTTGCAACATATGATCCATTTGTCGCAATAGATTAACCATCTGCTACAACATATGGTCCATCTGTTGCAATAAACGCTCAATGCCTACCTCCAATCGTCGACATGTTGAGAAT
>NW_025856414.1:173606-212495 GCF_002878395.1 Capsicum annuum | reverse complement strand
TTGTTGTTGTTGTTGTTGTTGTTGTTGTTGTTGTTGTTGTTGTTGTTGTTGTTGTTGTTGTCAACCGGTCAATCGTCATCCGGCAGTAGTAGGGCCCTCTTCAGCTTTGCTCTCATGGAGCTCAACTCCCACCGGAGTTCATGAATCTACCTTTCAAGTTCCCGCAAGGAGTCGCGCAAAATCACCTTGTCCAAATACGGATCAGCTATATCTAGAAGTGGAGTTATGTATAATTACATCCCTTAATTAAATAAAAGAAGTGACTTTTCGAATATGTAAATTTAAAAAATGGATCTAAATGTAACATTTTATCTTTATTGTATTTCGGAAACAAAAGAAAATTGCTTTAAAATAAATCTAACATATGGGTAATCTGTTACAAAATATATTCTATCTGTTTGATAATTTATAACATATTGATCACCTACAGAGAAAATAACAGAACACCAAGAAAGAAGCTTTGCAAGCATCGAGGGTTGAAATAATGTACAGTAAGTCAAGAAAATTTGCGCCAAGAACAGTTGAAGTTAAAATAAAGAATCAATCCAAGGCGGTATTGGAATTTTAAATTGCATCCCATGCCGTCTTGTTTGTGGTTCTAATTAGGTCCACTGCTATTGACCTTATCAAAACCATAAACAATATTGAAAGACAGATTGAATATAATTACTTCCTTAGCAATATGGATGTAATTGATTGTGTTATCTGACTTTAACATACTTCTAACATATCTTGAAGAAGATCAGATGCTTGTTGTAGTATGTGAATCCTATGTAGTTGTTAGAGCTCTTGAAAATCAAATGTGTGTTTTCACGATAACATGATCAATAATACATACCTTCCACATATGAAGTGGTTTCTTCTGCAAGCAACTTATTCCTCCGAACCCTTCTTTATTATAGCCTTTTATGTTGGTCGGGAAAAATTTGATCAACTTTCACTTCCTTATATCTATAAAAAGGAGAAAAACAATTGATTTCAAACAAGAGAAGAACAAACAGAACATTACAACTGATGTCTGCATAATTTTTAAAAAAGGTAACACAAAATTGAATAAATACAACACATTTCAACATCTGTTCAACAGTTGACCCAAATGTTGCAACATGTCTGTTACAATAGATTTCCCATCTATTATAACATATTACCCATCTCTTGCAACAGATTCCACATCTGTTCAAAAGACGGATGATCTATTGTAACAGGCTACGCATCTGTTGTAACAAATGGATGACATGTTGCAACATATGGGTCATCTATTAGAATAAATTAAACCAGCCTTGCTAGTGGTTTGATTTGTTCCAATAGTTATTCCATCTATGCAACATCAACAACAATATCAACAATAAAGAAACAACACTATTTGTTCCAACACCATCAAAAATACCAACCCCACACGTTCCAACAACACTAATCCCACCAACAATATCAATAACAACATCAATAATAAAGAAACAAAAAAATACGTACAAAAAAATGATAATGTCAACAACGCTTCTAAAGTTCTCACAACAGATGACTTTTTTGCATATTTTAATAAAAACAACCGTTCATTCATTCAATACTTAAAAGTCATCTTTTCTTCAATTTTCTCAATAAATAGGATATGGTTAATGGGTAATTAAATAAAAAAAATTTAAATAACTTGCAAAGAAAAAGACAAGAATGAAAGAGCAATAGTGACCCATACCTGCAATATTAAAAGCAAGAGGATCAAAACAACAATTTCAATTAAGAAAAGATATAGATCGGTTGAGATCTGAAATGATCCTCATGAGAAAGAGGAGAGAAAAGAGAGAAACAAGGAGATGATTGCGATGACCCTAAATAGGAGAGAAAGAAAAAGAAGAGAGATGAAATAATTTATAGCTGAAGGAGAGATAATTCTAGAGATGGGTTTAAATATTCATTAATAACTTTGAAGGGCACGAGGAGACGAGTGACATTGAAAAGACAAGATATGACAACTCAAAGAGGAAATTTTTGAGTTGTCCAAGAAATATTTTTTACCCCCTTAGTATTTTATATTTTTTTTCGATAGAAAATTACTTTAAAATAAAAAAAAAGATTTTCAAATAGATATGTCATCTGTTGCAACAGATATCAATCTCTATTTGAAAATTTCCATCAGCTCAGTCAACTTTCGCAATAGATGCAAATGTCTCTTTGATAATTTACAACAAATAGATAATCTGTTGCAAAGATATCAATATCTATTTGAAAATTTCCAACAACTCAGTCATCTATTACAACAGATGTAAATGTATATTTGATAATTTACAACAGATAAGTGATCTATTGCAATAGATTTTCTTGCAATTGAATTAGCAAGAACTAGAGGTGAGTTCATAGGGTCAACTAAAATTTTAATTGAGTCTTTGCAATTGCATTATGTTTTTATTGCGTTACTCCCGGCCTGAGTCATCAATCAATCAATCTGAGTTGAAATGATTCATGTTAATCCTATGATTTAGATAATACGTAAATTGATTTAGCTAGAACTAGGGATGAGTTCATAGGGTCAACTACAATTTGAATTGAGTCTGTGTAATAGCATGATATTGGTATTGCGTTCCTCCCGACTTGAATTATCAACCGATCAATCTGAGTTGAAACGATTCATATTAACTTATTATTAAGATAATATCTAAATTGATTAGCTAGAACTAGGGATGGGTTCATAGGGTCAACTATAATTTTAATTGAGTCTTTGTAATTGCATGATGTTGGTATTGTGTTTCTCCCGACCTGAGTCATCAATCGATCAATCTGAATTGAAATGATTCATATTAACTTATTATTAAGCTAATATCTAAATTGATTTACCTATAACCATGGATAAGTTCATAGGGTCAACTACAATTTCAATTGAGTCTTTGCAATTGCATGATATTGGTATTGCGTTCCTCCCGATCTGAGTCGTTAACTAATCAATCTAAGTAGAAATGATTCACACTCCCTCAATTTAAAAAAGAATGACCTACTTTGACTTGGCATAAAATTTAAGAAAATAAAAAAAAATTGAAACTTGTGGCCTTAAATTAAAGTAGTGTCAAATTTACAAAAATGCACTTTAATCTTATGGCCCTAAACATGCCATGTGGAAAGCTGACATTAAAGTATTTTCAAAAGAGAAAAGGGGTCATTCTTTTTGAAACGGAGGGAGTATTAAATTATTATTGAGATAATACCTAAATTTATTTAGCTATAACTAGGGATGTATTAATAAGGTCAACTACAATTTTAATTGAGCCTTTGCAATTGTATGATGTTGGTATTGTGTTTCTCCCGACTTGAGTCATCAATCGATCAATCTGAGTTGAAATAATTCATATTAACTTATTATTAAGTTAATACCTAAATTGATTTAGCTAGAACTAGGGATGAGTTCATAGGTTCGACTACAATTTCAATTGAGTCTCTGCAATTGGATGATGTTGGTATTAAGTTCCTCCTAACCTGAGTCGTCAATCGATCAATCTGAGTTGAAATAATTCAAATTAACTTATTATTAAGATAATACCTAAATTTATTTACCTAGAACTAGGGATAAGTTCATAGGGTCAACTACAGTTTCAATTGAGTCTTTGCAATTGCATGATGTTGGTATTGTGTTCCTCCTGATATGAGTCATCAGTAGATCAATCTGAGTTGAAATGATTCATATTAACTTATTATTGAGATAATACCTAAATTGATTTATCTAGAACCAAGGATGAGTTCATAGGGTCAACTACAATTTTAATAAAGTCTTTGCAATTGCATGATATTGGTATTGCATTCCTCATTATGTGACTTTAGCCCTCTTGATTGTCTTTTTTTTGTAGTTGTAAACTAGCACTGCATGTGAGAAGGTACGTAGTAGATTTTGAGATGTAATTGTAATGTCATGGAGGAGATGTGATTATAGGTCATAGTTAAGTGAGATGTGGTATTTGGGTTGCTTTCCCAATTTGATAGACTAGTATAATATGTGGCATGCCTCATCGATGGTACATGATTGGTTCTAGACAATAGGCTTGAACTTTAGATGTGGATTGTGGTGGTTAGAAAGTAACTTCAGATTAATAATGCATATTTTGTGGGAGTAAGTAGTAGGCTTGATTTGATGTGTGTAATATCCTAGGTTGGTAACTTGGGAAAAAGGAGTGGATAATTGTGATATATTTGTATATACAAGAGACTACTCTTAAAATGATGAATTTTGGTTGAGTCATTAAGTGGATAAGAGTGTTAAGTATATAAGAATGAGTCGAACCCTAGGTAGTATGTTGTTAGATAAGGTTTTATACATATAAGTGTCATGTGCACCTAGTTTATGTTCTTGAATTTTGTAGTATGGAGAAGTCTGGGGAGTTGTTGTACGATGTTATTTAGAGTTGAATTGAGGTAATATAGGTAGGCAATATGTGCCTTTGGTATAGCTTTACAAATTTTATTAAGTTGTAAGTTGTTTGATTAGATTTCTAATGTTAGAATGTTAAGAAGTGGAGAATGGATTTTTTTATGTGATAAGGAGTGAGGATGTATATGCTCATGAGATAGTGAGTTGTAGGGTGATTGCTATAGAGCCTAACAAAAGTTAAGAGTTGCGTTCCCTGTCGCACCCCTTTTTCGCTCGAGGGTCGAGTCGAAGGGTTTTTTCAATTAGAGTAACGATATTGATTAGGGATTAATTTATTTACAGAGTCACCACTCAGAATTGAGTTATGGTGTTCCAAATCACCTTTTGAATCCCTAATCAAAAGAAAATGACTCTTCATTGATCTGCACAAACAGAATATTGGATAAGGAATTCTGTTGACCGAGGGGAAGGAGTGAGGCACCCCTCGGATCCTGTGGTTCTAATACGGTTGTTTTTATTGACTTATCTTGACTTAAACTATTTTGATAAATCTTATTAAGACCTAAATTCGCTAATTTTTTATGATACCTAAATCTGTCTATATATCTCATATTAAACTAGTGAAAATTAATTTTAGAAAATATTTATCAAAGTGCATTATTGCATCTTTAAAATATTTTTAAGTGTCTCGAAAAGATGCATACGTCGTATTCTTAAATGAGACAAAAATTTTAAACGTGTCTAAAATTTTTCTAGGGTTAAAAGTGTTGGTTTCATCTCTTGTAAACTCGAGACAATTTTTTCTTATTCTTTTTTCACTCTTTTACAAGAAGTTTCGAAACAAAATTCATATCTCATCTCGATTCTGTCACATTTAATTATCGGGCCTTAAACTTTTAACAAGAGGTGGATGGTTCTAATATTTATGAATCAAAACCAACTAATTACAAGAACAAATTAGCAACAACTAATCACAGAAAATAATTCATGTTTATAACAATTCATGCAATATGAATTTTAACATGAAAAAGAAACAGCAAGGTACTTGGATTTAAGAAACAAGAAAACATGATGCATACCATTATCATTTTTTACTCTAACTGATTCGTAATTCAAATCTAAAAGAATTTGTTTTAGCTTTAGGAATTGATGTTTAAAAATGTATCTCATCTTCTCCATCGATGAATAGATAATAGAGTCCACTTTAATTCAAACACAAATTAGAACATATTTATATTCAAGATATTAATATCTTGAAAACCTCCAAATCCACGGACAACTATTAAAATTCTCTGAAGGGCAATTAAACATACAACTCAGATTTAAAACCACACAAAAAATCAGCTCAGATTTCATGCTTTGATTCACAATGATCAAACTTAAGGAATAACAGTACAAAAATGGGATAAGAGACTTTGTAATGAACATAAACTATTATAAGAACAGAAACCCCGCCTCCAAAAGTCCAAACGGAGACCTGACCTTCACTCTTTTCTTTATTTTTCCTCTCTTTTTTACTGCCTTTCTTTGTTTTCTTCTTCAAAGTTTTTCCTTGTATGTTTTTTTTTTGGTTTTCCATCCTATGTTCGGTATCCGCATTGGAGCCCGACTAATCCAGATTCGCGCAGCCCCATCCGCTGCACCACAATCCATGTTGGTGTTTTTCCTTGTATATATTACTCTCTGTTAATTTTTTCTCTCTCAATTCTCTTTCTGATTCTCTCTGTCTTTTCCAATGTCCCAAGTCTCTCTCAATTCTCTGTCTGATTCTCTCTGTCTTTTCCAATGTCCCAAGTACGTAATTCTGTTTGATGTAATTTGAGGGAATTGCCTTAAATAAAGGGCTTTTGAGGGGAACAGTTAAAGGCGAATCAGATAAGGAGGGAAGAGGTTGGGTAGTTTTAGGATTTATTTATTTTTAAATATTTTTAATTAAAATATAGAAAATAATAATAAATAAATAAGATAATATTAACTAATTAATTTTTATATTTAAGAAAATAAAATAAATTTTACAAATAGTCAAAAATAAATATAATTAAAGTAATACTAAAACTACTAGCTTATTTATTAAAATTTAAAAGGAAAATATATATTTTTGATTTTTTTGTATTATTTTAAAAATAAAAATAAGATATCCCAAAATATAACTTTATTTATTTATTTATTTTCAACTAAAAACTTAGTGAAAAATAAAATAAGAGCTAAAATAGATATTGGACAAAATATAAGTATTTAATGTCGAGAAAAAAATAGGTTTAAAAACTCGAGGAGGGTCAAAAATTACGTGTTTACATTTTGCCCCTCTTTCTATGAAATCTCAAAGAGTTTTCATACAAAGAAGTAGATAAATAGATGATTTTTGATCCTCCGATTATTCGAAAAGTGAGGATAGAATAAAATGAAATAAAAGATGTGATCGAGTCTTGATTTTAGACCGCCTATATATCTCGGGTTATAAGGGAATCAGGTCACGTGTAATTCAAAGGTAAAATGGTGAGAGAATGAGTTAGAGGTCGAGTGAGGTTCCGTTGAGTTTTCGGTTCACAATTTCTGCTTTTACATTCACATGAATAACAAAAATAAAATTGAAGATATAAGTGAAAGATCCTATCTATTCAGTTATTCTAGAATCTTGACTTGAATCTTCATGACTTCTCAAATAGTGAGATAATCGTTATTTTGAGTTGAGTCCTGAAAAATGAAATTTTCCTCCATGTTGATTCTTGGCATTGGAGAGGAACTTCACAATCTTCATTCTTCAGAATTTCCTCTGACTTGAACTTGAAAATCTTCACCTTATTCTTCAGGCAGGCTCCTGAACTTGCAACTGATAATGTTCACCTTATTCTTCAGGCAGGCTCTTAACTTGCTATTTCTTCACCCCGTTCTTCATGCGGGCTCCTGACTTGCTATTTCTTCACCCTATTTTTCAGGTGGGCTCCTGACTTGTTATTTCTTCACCCTGTTTTTCAGGCATGCTCTTGACTCAAAATAAAAGGTAAACTAGAAAAGAAAAATCTCATTTTTAGGAGGGTCTTGAGAATAAAATAAATTCCCATTATTCAGGAAAATCCTGAGCAAAAAATAAATTCCTATTATTCAAAGGGTTCTGAGCATAAAATAAATTTCATTCTTCAGGAAGGTCCTGAGCATAGAATAAATTCTCATTCTTCAGGAGGGTCTTGAGAATAAAATAAATTTTCATTATTCAGGAAGGTCCTGAGCAGAAAATAAATTACCATTCTTCAGAAGGTCCTGAGCATAAAATAAATTTCCATTTTTCAGGAAGGTACTGAGCATAAAATAAATTCTCATTCTTCAGGAGGGTCCTGAGCCAAAAAAATAAATTTCCATTCTTCAGGAGGGTCCTGAGCATAGATAAATTTCCATTCTTCAGGAGAGTCCTTAGCATAAATAAATTCCCATTCTTCAGGAGGGTCCTGGGCATAAAATAAATTTCCATTCTTCAGGAGGGTCCTGAGTATAAATAAATTCTCATTCTTCAGGAGGGTCCTGAATATAAAATAAATTCTCATTCTTCAGGAGGGTCCTGAGCATCAAATAAATTCTCATTCTTCAGAAGGGTCCTAAGCCAAAAAATAAATTTCCATTCTTCAGAAGAGTCCTGAGCAAAAAAAAAAATTTCATTCTTCGGGAGGGTCCTGAGCATAAAATAAATTCTCATTCTTCAGGAGGGTCCTGAGCTGAAAAGTAAAGTCCCATAAATACGAACAAAATTATTGCCCAATTTTGCACTAGAAAATTTTGTGAGAGTCATCAGATCACAACTTTTGAAAAGTATAGTAAAGAGGGTGAATCAAGGCCCTACTAAAGAAATGTGTTCTTTCAGAGTAAATATGATGACCAAAATTAGGAAATGCATCTTCTAACACATGAAACTTAAATTATCCAAACAAGAAAGTGCATCTCCTAGGGATTAAATGAAATGACTCAACTAGAAAGTGCGTATTCTAGGAGTGAATCTTCAAGTTAGGAAGTGCATTACCTAACATATGAAAACTGACATACCCTGACTAGGAAGTGCGTATCCTACGGGTTAAATGAAATGACTCGACTAGAAAGTGCGTCTTCTTGAAGTGAATGTTCAAGTTGGGAAGTGCGTTACCTAACGCATGAAAACTGACATACCCTGACTAGGACGTGCGTCTCCTAGGGGTTAAATTAAATGACTCGACTAGAAAGTTCATCTTCTAGGAGTGAATGTTCAAGTTAGGGAGTGTTTTACCTAATACATAAAAACTTACATATCTTGACAAGAAAGTGTGTCTCCTAGGGGTTAAATAAAATGACTCGACTAGAAAGTGCGTCTTCTAAGAGTGAATGTTCAGGTTAGGAAGTGTGTCACCTAACATATGAAAACTGACATACCCTGACTAAGAAGTGAGTCTCCTAGGGGTTAAATGAAATAACTCAATTAGAAAGAGCGTCTTCTAAGAGTAAATGTTAAAGTTAGGAAGTGTGTTACCTAACACATAAAACCGACATACCCTGACTAGGAAGTGTGTCTCCTAGGAATTAAATGAAATGACTAGACTAAAAAGTGCGTCTTCTAGGAGTGAATATTCAAGTTAGGAAGTGTGTTACCTAACACATAAAAACTGACATACCCTGACTAGGAAGTGCATCTCTAGGGTTAAATGAAATGACTCAACTAGAAAGTGCGCCTTCTAGGAGTGAATGTTCAAGTTAGGAGGTGCATTACCTAACATATGAAAACTGACATACCCTGACTAGAAACCGTGTCTCCTAAGGGTTAAATGAAATGACTTGAATAGAAAGTGTGTCTTCTAGGAGTAAAGATTCAAGTTAGGAAGTGCGTCACCTAACACATGAAAACTGACATACCCTAACAAGGAAGTCTGTCTCCTAGGGGTAAATGTAAGAACTCGATTAGAAAATACGTCTTCTAGGATTGAAGGTTAAAGTTAGGAAGTGCCTTACCTAACAAATAACTGAAATAACCCAGATAAGGAAGCACTTATCCTAGGGGTTAAATTAAATGACTCAACTAGAAAGTGCGTCTTCTAAGAGTGAGTGTTCGAGTTAGGAAGTGCGTTACCTAACACATGAAAACCTACATACCCTGACTAGGAAGTGTGTCTCCTAGGGGTTAAATGAAATGACTCGACTACAAAGTGCGTCTTCTAGGAGTGAATGTCTAAGTTAGGAGGCGCGTTACCTAACACATAAAAACTGACATACCCTGATGAGGAAGTGTGTCTCTTAGGGGTTAAATGAAATGACTCAACTAGAAAGTGCGTCTTCTAGGAGTGAATGTTCAAGTTAGGTGGTACATTACCTATCATATGAAAACTAACATAACTTGACTAGAAAGTGCATCTCCTAAGGGTTAAATGAAATGACTCGAATAGAAAGTATGTCTTCTAGGAGTAAAGATTCAAGTTAGGAAGTACGTCACCTAACACATGAAAACTGACATACCCTGACAAAGAAGTGTGTCTCTTAGGGGTAAATGTAAGAACTCGACCAGAAAATGTGTCTTCTAAGAGTAATGGTTCAAGTTAGGAAGTGCCTTACCTAACAAACAACTAAAATAACCCAGATAAGGAAGCGTATATTCTAGGGGTTAAATGAAATAACTCAACTAGAAAGTGTGTTTTCTAGGAGTGAATATTCAAGTTAGGAAGTGTGTTACCTAACAAATGAAAACTTAAATTATCCAGACAAGAAAGTGCGTCTCCTAGGGGTTAAATGAAATGACTCGACTAGAAAGTGTGTTACCTAACAAATAAAAACTTGAATTATTCAGACTAGGAAGTGCGTCTCCTAGGGGCATGGGATGATGAGTTTTCACCATAACTGTGATTACTAAACATGTGAAGCAATATTGCCTACTGCATTCGTAAAAGTGAGGAAATGGATCTTTTGATATTTAACCTTTAAATCCCTTGATTTAAAGACAACATGTGTTTTTTGTTTCATATAACGAAAACTTGTGAGTTTTTTAAAAAACACGGTGGTTGATTTGCGGCATTTGGCTACCTAGGCGATGACTCTTTCACTTGTCATGCTCAACTCCATTTCAAATCATTGATAGATATTGTTGACTTGTCATACTTTTGATCCCAAATTCTGGCTACTAAAAGCATCTCACTCAACTCGTATTTTCCTTGCATAATGCCTCTGGGTTTAACTTCTAATGCACCTTTTATATACTTATGAGTGTAAAAAAAACTGTCGAATAACAAGCATTCTCGAATACCTTGCTTTATTTTTGAAACATGTTATCTTTGTGTATCGGCTCTTTGTCTTGATTTGCACAACTGAAGGAGTTGATACCAAGTTTTGAAGTCCTTCTTCACTTGTCTTGACATAAATTTGACTCAAAAATACCCAAAAGATGATGATAGTGAACTTTCTTTTTTACCACAAAGACACAAAAATTAAAAATTAAAATTAAAATAACAAAAGAAAAAGACAATAGACATCTCTTTTTTTTTTCAAAAATGTCAAAAAGAAAAACTTATCTGGGTGTAGTAGCTGATTCCAGTGATTATGATATGCATTTTGAATTAAACAACCGGATCTTTCTACACTAATCATTTGTCAACTTTTGTTAACTTATTGAATTTGAAATGCATACATTTTTGAACTTGCTCCCTTTGGATTACAATCCTCCTTCGGCTAGTGGCACCTCAATGAGTTTTCGCCAATGAGCCTATATTATTTTCATTTCCTTATTAACTCACTGTCTCCTTATGATGCCCATGAGAGTTTTCACCAATAAGACTCTCATTTTTATTGTTCTCACAACTCACTGTCACCTTATGGTGCCCAAGAGGGTTTTCACCAATAAGACTCTCATTTTTTATTGTTCTTACTATTTTGTTTATCGACGAAGGAAAATGAAGCCCAAAATATGAAACATAATATACCTATAACATGCTTAGCCTTGACATTCTCAAAGATTGAACAGAAGATCTTTCTTTGGTTGTAACTTGTCTTTTGGAAAAGGTTAGAAAGAAAAGGAGACATGAGGCTCAAAATATATATTATATAGGGTGAGATTTACAACTTTCAGAATCGACTTATAAAGAAAATAACTTTTTTCCCAATTTTATTTCATACTGGGTAACTTTGAATTTTTGCTTGATTGGACCGAACCCACAATAGGGGTACCTACGTATCTTGTCATAGCAAGAATCAGGTCAAACGTAGTTCAGGCAAGTCTTTCTTTTACTTGACTTTGATTTTTAATTTTTTTTCATAATTACTTTTTTTATCATCATCATTTTCATTTTTCTTTTCACTTTGAACTTTTGACTTTAGTTGATTCCAAAAAAGGATTATGAAAGATAAATCGAATCAAAGCTCAAAGGGGGTAAGCAAGGATGACACAACATTTGGATAGAAGAATCAAATGTCTACGTCATATTAATACTTAAAAATGCAAATACATAACATGCAATGAACGAGTGGATCGTAAAAATCATGCACATCTTTTCAACATTGACCTTGATTAAGCAGGTTCTCATGTGTCACTTCTTTCATGCTTGTGAAACATATAAGCCCATTTGTGTTGTACTTTCCTCACAACAGATGACTATTTTTTTTAGTTAACTTTCTTTTGTTTTTTTGACAATAGAAATTATATATTCTCTGGTTGATCTCATTCAAAATGCTTGAGATGGACCTTCTCATTAAAGACCAAGTCATTTTTATTCGCAAAGTGATTGCCTCAATATATTCAAGTGAGGCTGTAACTAGGTCCCCAAATATCTCAATACTTTACTTATTTCCTTTTTTTTTTTTCAACTTAATTTCTTGACTCGATGTTTCAGCATTAGATTGGGTTTTAAGATCTGATGAAAATTCATCATGCATGTCATATCACTAGAATCCCTATAAAAAGAACTATGTAAAGAAAGGAAAGACAAATAAATAAAATAAAATAAAAAATAAATAAACATAAAAATAAAAGGGACACACATTTTGTTGTCAGAAAGATAAAAGGGATTGAACAAAGATGATAAGAAATAAGATAAGATAGATCCTGAACTACAACCCTGAAATAATTCGGGTAGCCAGAAAAAAAACAAACTGACTACCAAAACTCTCTCCTCGTGAGGAGTGAAGTGAATTTTGAATTGCCGAGCTTTGATATTTTAGCCATTGATTTGCACATCAACCTTAACGAAGTCTCCATAATCATTGCTACAACTTTTATTTTTCTTCTTGGCCCTAACCATTCTAAATTTATCACCATCAAACTCTCTAAAGTAAATCGTCAGCAGTTTTCTCTTTCCCTTGCTCATCTTATTTGATTAGAAAACTTTTTCACATGAGCCAAAGGATCACCATGGCCCTCGTACATGTCCAACTTTGATGTTTTGGACTCTAGAGGCAAGTGAACATTGTTAAACATGTACAAATTCTTGTAAGAAACTCTTTTTTCCTCTTTCAGTATTTGTATGTTTCTCATATTTTGCTCCAAATATCATTTCTTCTTATTCTTCATTTCTAACAGTCTACACCAACTCATCTCAGACCCTATACCATTTTTTGTTGGTCATCTTGCCTATTTTTTTGGACCTGGTGTTGTATGGGTGAGATGTCAATTTAGCCACAAACCAACCACCTAAATATTATTTTTACTTTGGTAATAATGAATGGGTCAGGGTTTAATATTTTTAAAACTTTTCTTAAGAATATCACCGAACCCAATAAAGGTCTCCTATGTATCTCATCAATGTGAGAATCAGGTATGCAATGTTTGTGAAATATATGTCGTATAAAATTCAGCCTCAAGACCCCTAAAGATTCAGGACTGTTAAGATTTATATATATTTTATTTTGTTAAAACTTAGAGTCCGTTTGAGATTGCTATTACAAAACTATTTATTTAAAAAACACTTTTATAAAATAACTTTTCAGAAAAGTGTTTTTGAAAAAAGTAATTTGTGTTTGGTAAATTCATTTGTAAAGTACTTTTGATAAACAACTTGTGTTTGGATAATCTTTTTCAAGAAGTTCTTTTTTGAGACAAATGGCCAAAAAGGACATGTATCAATAGACTTTTACTACTAAAATCAATTTATAGAGAAAAAATTATTTTAAATATCTATTATAATATTTTTAATTAAAATTTTATTTTTATTTAATTAAAAAGTACGTACTCTAAAATTTTCAATCAATATTTATATACATAAATACATGAAAAATATTAATAATGATTTATTACTTAAATAATTTAAACATCACTTTAAAATATCAAACAAAAACAAATATAAAAATTATTTCATAAATTAAATCACTATTTATGAAAAAATTAACGCCAAAAATAATTAGTCCTTCATACATCACAAAATTATCAATGATTTCATCCTTAATTTTATTATGCAATATCTCCATACGAGTAGAAGATCTGTCTTGTATTGCTGAAGGTATACCAGAAGGCTCATCTCCTTCTTCATATATGTAAACTACATGGTAACAAAATTAAATATTCGAGAAAAAATTTACAAGTGTTGTCAAAATATCATTTATTCTTGTAAGGTGATTCATCTATCATTTGTTATCATTAATAATAAAAAAATAAAAAGTTATATATTCTTCGGATCATCATCGATGATTTTTTAAAATTTATTTAAAGAAAATGAGTAAAAATAAAATAATAATTTATAAATCATAAATAAAATAAAGAATTATGATGTAAATTTGAAGTATAAAGTATTAAAATCAAACTTTTAATCATACTTATAAGATATGTTAATATATATATATATATATATATATATATATATTAGTGTGTGTGTGTGTGTGTGAGAGAGAGAGAGAGAGAGATATTTTAGTCATAACAAAAGTAATTTTCTGCTTCTACTTTTTTTGAAAAGCAGAAATTTTTTTCTTCTTTCCTGAAGCAGAAAAATTGTTTCTGTTTCTTTTTAAATGCACGTTTGTGTGTGTGTGTATATATATATATGTATATATATGTATAAAAATTGAACTTGAGTATAAGAAAAATAATTAAGAAAGTAATCATATTTTCAAAATATTTTTCAAATAAACCTATGAATAATTTTTCAAAAGATAGGGTTGTATCCCGAAAAAGGGCTTCCTAGGTATCCCGCTAAATAGGGCTTCCTAGGTATCCCGCTAAATAGTTCATGAAAACCTTAAAAAACTATGTATATTTTTTATTTTCTTTGAAAAGTGATTTACTAAATTGGAGGACAATATACTCTCTTGCATTTTACCAAGTTACTAAAAGCCGGTCAACAATCAAATATCCTTCTAAATAAATGTCAAAGAGCACGTAGGATGTACATGTTGGTCATTATAAAGAGGGACATCTGTATAAAGAGGGACACCTGTCCTAGGCAGACCCGACTCCTGTGCTGAGTCCCGCTACGTCAAATGCATACGATGCAAATAAAGCGGAACCTAATAGGGATAACCAGATTCTGAGTTTCAGTTCTTCTAAGTTTAACCTAATAGGAATAGGTGTCTAGATTGGGTTACCCGAGCGGACGCCAGAGTCGGGAAGGAACAACTTATTCGGTAGCAGTGCTACTCCGCCTTCGTTGTCGATTCGAACCCCGCTTAACATGTGTGACTAATAATCCTTAACCAGGTGCTTTGACACTCCGGCTATCTCAAAAAGAAGGTAGGATGCATAAGTTGCATTGCTTCTATCCTATTTTCAAAGACTCAAAAGGGGTGCACAAAAAAATACAATTTATAATACAGTTCAATCAATATCAAAGCAATAAATGAACAACAAGTAGCACATTAGGCCAACAAACACAATAACAAAAATAACTAAAGCAAGTAAAAGTAAATATTAAATGCTCGAATTATAATAGTCCCCAGCAGAGTTGTCAGAGATTCACACCTCTTTTTTGCTCGAGGGTCGAGTCAAAGGATTTTTCCGAAAAGTGACGATATTGATTAGGGATTAATTTATTTACAGAGTTGCCGCTCGAAATTGAGTTATGGTGTTCCAAGTCACCTTTTGAATCTGTAATCAAAAGAAAATGACTCTTCATTGGTCTGCAAAAACAGAAGACCGGGTAAGGAATTCTGTTGACCGATGGGAAGGTGTGAGGCACCCCTCGGATCCCGTGGTTCTAATTCAGTCACTTTTATTGACTTATCTTGACTTAAACTATTTTGATAAATCGTATTAAGGCCTAAATTCACTCATTTTTTATTATACTTAAATCTGTCTATATATCTTATATTAAACTAGTGAAAATTAATTTTAGAAAATATTTGTCAAAGTGCATTATTGCATCTTTGAATTATTTTTAAATGTCACAATAAGATGCGTACGCCGCTTTCTTAATTGAGACAAAAAATTTAAACGTGTCTAAAATTTACCTTGCGTTAAAGATGTTGATTTCATCTCTTGTAAACTCGAGATAATTTTTTCTTATTCATTTTATTCCTATTCACTCTTTTACAAGAAGTTTCAAAACAAAATTCATATCTCATCTCGATTCTCTCACATTTAATTATTGGGCCATAAAGTTTTAACAAGAGGTCGATGGTTCTAATATTTATGAATCAAAACAAACTAATTACAAGCACAAATTAGCAACAACTAATCACGAAAAATAACTCAATCGTTGTAAGTGAAGGTGAGATTTGAAACGGTAGATAACAAAATTGATATATGACTGTCATAAGCCACATGTCCTTCATAGAATAGAATTATTTAGATTTCATGTTTATAACAATTCATGCAATATGAATTTTAACATGAAAAAGAAACAGCAAGGTACTTGGATTTAAGAAACAAGAAAACATGAGGCATATTCGTAATTCAAATCTAAATGAATTTGTTTTAGCTTTAGGAATTAATGTTTAAAAATGTATCTCATCTTCTCCATCGATGAATAGATAATAGATTAGAGTCCACTTTAATTCAAACACAAATTAGAACATATTTATATTCAAGATATTAATATCTTGAAACGTCCAAATCCACGCACAAATATTAAAATGCTCGAAAGGGCAATTAAGCATACAACTCAGATTTAAAACCACACCAAAATAATCAACTCAGATTTCCTACTTTGATTCACAATGATAAAATTTATGGAATAACAGTATAAAAATGGGATAAGAACCTGTGTGATGAACTTAAACGATTATAAGAACAAAAACACCGACACTGAAAATCCAAACGGAAACCTGACCTTCACTCTTTTCTTTCTTTTCTTCTCTTTTTTACTGCCTTTCTTTGTTTTCTTCTTCAAAGTCTTTCCTTGACTGTATTTTTCTCTTTGTTAATTTTTCTCTCTCAATTCTTTTTCTGATTCTCTCTGTCTTTTCCAATGTCCCAAGTTCGTAATTTTGTCTGATGTAATTTGAGGAAATTCCCTTAAATAAAGCGCTTTTGGGGGGAACAATTAAGAGGAATCAAATAAGGGGGAAGAGGTTGGATAGTTTTAGGATTTGAATTTTTTTATATATTTTTTAATTGAAATATAGAAAATAATAATAAATAAAAAATAAAATATTAACTAATTAATTTTATATTTAACAAGATACAATAAAAGTTTGTAAATAGTCAAAAATAAATATAATTAAAGTGATACTAAACCTACTAGCTTATTTATTAAAATTTAAAAG
This sequence comes from Capsicum annuum, assembly GCF_002878395.1. Lineage (NCBI taxonomy): Eukaryota > Viridiplantae > Streptophyta > Magnoliopsida > Solanales > Solanaceae > Capsicum > Capsicum annuum. Next base: position 195,526 of record NW_025856414.1, on the reverse strand, counting down.
GAAAATATATATTTTTGAATTTTTTTTGTATTATTTTAAAAATAAAAATAAAAATAATATATTCCAAAATATAAGTTTATTTATTTATTTATTTATTTTCAACTAAAAACTTATTGAAAAATAAAATAAGAGCTAAAATAGATATTGGACAAAATATTAGTATTTAATGTAGAGAAAAAAAATAGGTTTAAAAACTCGGGGAGGGTAAAAAATCACGTGTCTACATTCCCGGAAAGCAATGCCTTTAGAGTGTAGTTTATTAGAGGGAGTTTAGCGTTTATGTGTATGGTGATACCCCATTCCGTTGAGTGTTGTGCTTGTACATTTTATGAGAGGACATGTCCTTAAGTCTAGGATTGTGACTTTGATCTAAGGGGGAGATGATGACTTAAGGTAGTTCCCGAATTTTCTCATGGTGGCAAATTTCAGAAAAGATTCATGATAAATAGTCCTATTCAAGCAAGCTCCTCCTACTTCAATTTAAGAGGTCATTCTACTAATGTCTTAGGTATTCAAGTCATGCCTATGATTCGCATTCTCTATGCACTTATGTTTATGTTCTGACCTCCAAACTAGAGACAATAGTGTCTCTCAGTAATCCAAGCTTTCTAGTGTTCAAGCTCTATGTTGTGATTCTTATTAGCCACAAATCCATGTCTCATATCATGTTTAGTTCTAAGGAACTACGCTTTCTGTATGTTACCGATTCGTTTTATGTCGAGTTAAGCCTAAAGTGATAAAGTTTATGCAAACTCATGACTATCTCAACTCTAAAAATAGGAAGCAATAACTTCAAGTATCAAGCCTTGTCTCAATCATTAACTTCATGAATTCTGGCCTTATGTTATCCAAGTTATGATATATGCGCTCATGTTTTTCACCATAAGCTCAGCCCTACAAACTCATGTTGTACTATGTTTATACCCAAACGACTCTCTATTTATGATCTAGACATCTAATGTATGAAGTATTTCATGCCTATTGCATCCTATGTGGCATCTCGTGCCCCACCTTGAGCAATGCAACAAGTATGAGTTATAATTAAATAGTATTACTCCCATTCATGATGCTTATACTCGGGTCTCTCAATGACCCTCCATATGTTAGTATGATGGTGGTTGTGGAAGCATAGTAATGTCTTAGGTAGGGGAGTAGATGTTCTTGAACGTGAAAATTTTTATGTGATTCTCGAGCTAAGGTTATAGGTGAAGGGGAAAAGAAGGAGATAAACTTTCTTTCTGTGAAATAGTTAGGAAAGATATATGCGGTAAAAATCTTTGTGAGAGTGACTGAACTTGCTAGTCTTAGTGGGGAGATCCATGCAGTGGGTATAATAATGATAGGCTTGAATGTGGTGATTGATGAAAATGCAAACCAATGTTTTATGTGGTTGGTACTCTATGATTTAAGACCTGAGGGTGTTTGATTATAATGATAAGGTAAAGTAGTATTCCTAAAGGGATGTAGGGTATGGAATCCCATTGATTAAGCTAGCGTCTTTTAAACTCCAGGTTAGGCTTCAACATAGAAGTTCTATGCAGTGGGACTTAAACTCTTGAAGATTAGGTGGGTTGGGGGAGAATTGTAAGTTGGAAATAATGAAGTATGTTATTTATTATTTGGGACATAGAGGAGTAGTGTTTCTAAGTTTAAGGTCTATTCATTATATCTTGCAAGGTGGAGAATGCTTCTATTTTTATCTCCTGCAAAATCTTAATACACGATTAGTATCGATGTAAATCAGGCCTATGATCACCAAATAAACACGTACCAGATGTTGTGATGATTATGATCCCTAGAACTCATGTGCAAGGTCATCTCTCTGTGAATTCCTATTATCTCACGCTTCGTGCTTACCTGATTCACTACGGTTCATCATGAAGCTCTTTTTATTCCTTTGCATATTTTTTTATGGAAAAATATTCAATGCGAGGTTACGTTCTTTATTCCATACTTTTAGATCTTCAACAAGTTCCTATCCATCATTCGAAGATGAATGATCCCAAGAGAGAGATAATATAATATCCCGTAGTTGTATCATACTAATAACGCTCTCTAAAATGACCTTTAGGACTATCGTATGGATGGTAGACTAGTTTGGACGTTGTGGGTTACATTGGGGGTATTTTAAAACCCTAAAAACAAGTAGGCATTGCACAATAGGACATTGTAAAAGGCCATGCGTCGCATAACAAACGTAAAAGGCCACTCGAAAGGGTGTGCAATGGTTATGCGTCGCCAACTTGGAGCTGTGCAATGACCATGCGTCTCCCACCTTGGCTTGGGCAATTGTTGTACGCCGCATGGTAATTTCATAGCAGCGTAAGTGCTCCATTTTGTATTATTTTAAGGGCATTAAGGTCTATTCACATCCCATATCTATTTCTAAATCAATAAGGACGAAATTAAAGTCCTTCATTATGTATTAACATCCCAAGATCCCCAATTCATCTTTTCTAAGCAAAACGTAGAGAAACTAACTAGGGTTTGAGAGATAGAGTCTCAAGGGTCAAATTTTCTCAATGTTTTCATCAATTCTAAGATATATGGGACTATCCTAAACCTCATGGACATATGTATCGTTTTTAACAAGTTTTAAAGGCATGTAATTATGTATACAAGAAGGGTTTTGAAAATACTTTGAAGAATATGCATCATGAACCCATTTTGATATATAACATCAAGTTTCCATAGTTTTGAATTATATTCATGTGTTTAAACGCTATATGATTTCGAGAATTAATATGACAGTATAATTCATGAAATTTCCCTCTCCACGTGGAATTTGTTTGATTTAACATAATATGGGTTGTTCAATTGCATGTTCTAAAGTATGAATTAAATGTTTTACTATAATTCATGAACTTAAGTTGATTATGAAATGAGGAGAGGGTGTTTTCTTGTTATACATGCACTCTTTGTTTTAAATGAGAGAATTGCACGTGATTTATGAAAAGAGTTGGCCACCGTATGTTGAAAGCTTGAAACATGATGTTTTTGCATAATTTTTTCTTATGCTACTGGAATAATACCTATCATACGTTGTTTACATCTTTTGGGTGGCCATTTATATAATTTTTGAATAAAAAGGGCTATGGATACGTTATGACATGATTCGAATTGCAAGTCTAGGTATGAAGATACCTATTATGGAGTGCCTTTAGAATGAAAGAAACAAACGTTTTAAGATCATGAAGCATGGTTTTAAAGAACTAAAAATAGGCTTAAAGAGAGTGAGGGGGTCACCCGAAGAAGGCATGAGTTCAGATAACGCATTGCTCGAAATCGTATTTTATCTATATGAGTTTATTATGTCCTATAATATGGATTGTACGCTAGCGATGACCCTATGGCGTAGTACGTATGAAGGACCCCAATCCTTACAAAAAACTCAGATTAGGGGCTTGGCCACCGAGTTAAGTGCGGAATCCATATATCCCATGGATTAGTACGAATGTAGAGTAACCCATCTAGCTCAGAAGTAAAATAAAGAGTTGAGTCATGATTGCAAGAAAATTTTTTGAAGCTTAATAAATTATGCCCATGTGTTCTCATTTTCCTTATGCTAAACTATTTTATGAAACGCTCTCACTTATGTTATACAAATTATACTCTATTTTTGGATTATTCTACATACCATTACTTTTGAGTATTGACCCCTTATATTTCAGGTTTTGAGGCCCAGTCCCGTGGTCTTACAAACTAGTAGAGTATTTACAGACTGACAGAGATTGGTGAGCCTCCCTTACATCGAAAGACGTCTATCCCACGTGTTTTTCATTTTTAAGGTCTTTATGATCTACCCGGGGCCTTGTCCCAACCTAGATAGTTTGTACACTATAGAGGCTTCATAAACGAGATTTGGGTATTGTATTATCATATTTTCTTGACACAGTTTGTATTGTAAGTTACCTTGAATTTTATTATAGCTTTCGCACTTTAATTATGTATGGATTATACTTATGATAGTATGCAAAGAAATTTCTCGAGCCTTCGTGGTTCGGGATGCCCGTCGCGGCTATGACCTCGGCTCGGGTCGTGACATTATTAGAGAATTCTCCACATTAATTTGAATATGTCATGATAAACAATCCATTTTCGTCTCTAAGAACACCTCCTCCACTAGAACTATCTGGATCTCCTTTTAGTGCGCTCGTTGTGTTCAGGTTGAACCATTATGGACTAGGTTTACTCCGTCTAAGACTCTTGATATTGATTCTATACTTGAGATTTTTAATATGTAGAATACTTTTGCTTCAATTGTTTTTCGGTGAATTGACACAAAAGAACATTCTAATCTGATAGTTGTTTTTGTACTCATATTTTTCACTACATTTAACTTTTCAAATCTCCCGGAGATAAATAAAGGTAAACAGTGAACAAATACTGAATAGACTATATTTTTGTATTACTTAGACACTATTTAATAAAAGTATCATTTATATCTCATCTTCTCGTAATGCTACAACATTTCAAAAAGTATTCCCAAATTTTAGTTGTAAGATCTCGTTTTTTGAATAAATGATCTACATTCTAAATATTTTCTATAAATGCTTTACAACAAATGTATTTGAAAAGCCCATGAACTCCGAATTTTTGTGAAGCTTCATCAATAGAGAGTTTATTGGACATTAGCTTGAGCATAAATTTTTTTGTAAGATATCTTTTTTGTCGGATTTTAGAAGCAATAAAAATAGTACTTTTAGTTTCTCTCAAGACTTAAGAAAACTTGATGATGAAAATACTATTCATAGTAAGAGTCCAAATTGAAAGATCACTATTTTATTCTACAATATCAACAATAGTAATTTGACTAACGAGATTAGGAAGAACACTATGCAATTTGTTGGAGTTTTATGCCCCATTACCGATGAATTCAGTGATCTTTGTGTTTTTATTTTTGAAATGACAGGAATTAGGTAAAAGTTGATCAATTGGTATAGAACCAAGCCAATTATACCATCAAAAGTAAATATTATCTTTGAAAACTTTTCAAACAATATGCTTTCACAAATATTCCTTGAATCAAGAAGTCTTATCCAAATATGAGGTTGACATGAAATTCATTTTTTGCAAAACGGAATAAGTTCTTGGACAATATTTTTTTTCAAGAAAAATTTTCTAAATAAAATCTTTAGTTCTAAAATTTCACCAGATATTAGTCCGAAAAATACGACTTATATATTGGATGGATCTAAAAAAAATCCTTCCTCCTAAGATAGGGAAGTAAAGCTTCTTCATTCCGAACAATCCAGTACATTTTATTTTTACAAGTTTTGTTACTTCAGAAAACTTAGCAAAAAATTATTTAATTTGTCTAGTAGTAATTTTAGGAAGATCAATCACAAAAAGAATATATAAGAGAATAGAATATAAAACAGATTTGACCAAAATAGCCATACCTCCACTATAATATCATGTTACCTTGCCAGCCTTGAATTATGTTAACTATTTTAGAGATTAATTTTTCAAAGTAAATAATTTTTTCCTTCTATGTATTATAAACAGGAGCTCCTAAATAGTTGAAGGAAAAAGTTGTTGCTCCTAGCCAATATCTTGTTTGATATTATAAATAATTGATTATGAAGTATTTGGTCCAAATAAGAAAGACCATTTATTAATATATTGTACAAACACATTTATTAGATGCTCTCACACTTATCGAAATTCCTACTTCAAACAATATCTACAATCGTGTGATTTACTCTGCCTCAAGTAATCAATAAAGTCCATACGAGTTAAAATATGTCGGTGTAAGAAAGACTCCTATTTCAACTCTATCAATCAAAAGGACACTTTTCAAAAAAAAAAAATATGCATTAAAAAAGGACATGAAAGCACCATGTGGATCAAGAAGAAGCTCGATCCACAGTCTATATTTACATGCCCCTTTTCTATATCAGAGCAACACAAGCACCACGTGGTCACCACATAAGGCTCCAACAACCATAAATACGCCTCTCGCATGCTTCTTATGACCAGCACATGCTTTTTCATGTGTTGTTCTTCTATTGGATGGTCAAATTCAATTCAAAATGCTTGGTTCCTTAATATTCTGATCTACATTTTTTACTTCGCTTAATCTATTCAAAATACCTTTAAAGTTTTAAAATACTCTAGGGTTTTCATCTTTTCTCAAAACAGTCACAATTTCAATTCAATCTCTCTCATCGCCTTTTTCCTTGATCTGTAATGGAAGAAAGTTGATCTGACTTTTTCTCTCTTTTGTAGAAGATTTTGACCTTTATTTATTTCAATCAGAGGTATCTAAGGTCATTTTGAGTAATTATTTATGAAAAATCTTCATGAAATATTGAGAATTTAATCGAGATATCTTAAAATCTCATTACACACAAAGGTGGTCTCTTTTGCAGGATTCCTTTTTTCTTTGGCCTTTTTAGGTAAAGTTTCATCTCATTTTTCTCTCTTTTCTGATCCAATGTCGAATTCGTCTAAATCCTTCAACGTTCAGATTCAAGAGTATATTGACTTGAGTTAGAAATTCTAATTCCACTTACAAATTTTTGAATTCCAGAACATCAATTTTATTCTTTATAAGTATCGTTCTTTGACATTCATTTTGATTCACATTTTGAATAACTAGGTCAAACTCTGAATTCATCATTGTAATCAGATCTACTTTAAATTTGTGTTTCACCTTTCTACTAAGATGGTGGATCTGAAGGTGTTCGGAGTTAATACCATTGACATTCAAGAGTAGATCTTTGATCGAAAGTATTTATATTTATTGCGCCCGGAAAGGTCAATGAACATTAATTCCCCTTTTTACTATTTTCTCCCCTTTTATGTTAAAATGTCTTACATTGCATTTTAATACATTCATTTTAATTCACATCTTGAATACCTAGACGTCACTCTAAATTCATCATTTCAAGTAATCGGGTCTACTTTAAATTTTTATTTCACCTTTCTACTGAGATGCACTCTAAATTCATCATTTCAAGTAATCAGATCTACTTTAAATTTTTGTTTTACCTTTCTACTGAGATGTTGGATCTGAAGGTGGTTGGACTCAAGGACATTGACATTCAAAGATAGATCTTTAATAAAAAATAATTACGTTTATTGCGTCCAAAAAGGTCAGTGAGCACCCACCTTTTTTTATTTTCTCCCCTTTTAGGTTAAAATGCCTTAAAGTGCATGCCCTAAGTTTGTATGTATTTTTTTATGTGGATCTCTTGATCAAAGTGGTACATGTTGACATCTAATTTTTTCCCTTCACGACTAAATTTAATTCTGAGTTTCTTAAATTTTTAATAAACCAAAATAATTATTTCATCCAAATAAAAAAAAAACTTAAAATATTTTTTGTACATGATTTTGTCATTTTAAGTAGCGATTATATACTATTGTGTTCAGTTATACGAGATTATATAATTTGTTACTTAAATATTTACAAAATATCGAATTTAATTAAGGCTTATCTTGAAAATAAATTCAAATGATTAAAATCTTAATTTAAATATAATTTAATCTCAAAAATAATTTTTTTGGATAAATATGCATTCATTTTATTAAATCAAAAAGCTCAGGATTAAAAAAAGGTATTAATTATTATCGAATTTTAATTTAATTTAGCTAATCTATAAGATTTGACCATAATTGAAAATTGATCCTAATTGCAATGCAATTCGTCAATTAATTTTTAATTTGGTTAAAATAAATAAATATGGCTAAATTTTAAATTTCAATTGGGATTATATTTTAACCCAAAATTTTCAAGAACTCTCATAACTTTTACCCAATTTCCACCAAAAAATAAATTCAAATTGTACTATTCCCCCCAACTTTGTCCTTTTCCGATTTTGAAATTCAAATATTGTACTACATTGTACTATTTTCTCCATATTATCTTCCACCTCACCTTATCTTTAATTTTTACATTCCAAAAAACCCCTCTAAATGCTTTTTCTCCCACATTGGTAGATGACAAGAAATAAATCTCTATCCTTTCCTATAAATACTTTTCTCCCACATTGGTGGAAAAGAAAAAAAAATACCCCATTCTCTCCTATAAATACTACCACTACTTTGGTAGAGAGAGGAGGGGAGAAGGAAGAAAAAAAAAGGCTAGAAAGGGAAAAAAATCCTTTTGAGAAAAAATAGTTATTTTTATTTAGTAAAAATTGTTGTTTCATAAAGTTGATCGGCTAATCAAAATTTTTGAGTTGTCAGCGACGTTTTTCGGTGGTGGTTGATTCCAACGAAGCTCGTAGTCTCGTTTTGCTGCCCCCCAAAAGGTAAACACACCTTCTTTTTTCTTTTCTTTCTTTATTATTTTAGTTTTTATTATCGTTTTTCTCTTCATCTTTTTTCTTCTTTGTAGTTCGTAGATATAATTTTATTTGTTGGGATTGTATGTTACAGATGGTCTTGAAGGCCCTAGGATGTTGTGGTATCGAAATTCTAATTATTTTCATGTTCATGGTATAAAAATGAGCTAGCAATAGTTGTATGTGCCTTTTTTGACTTTATTCTTTGATTATTTTAGATAAAGTTTCAATGTTTGCTTAAAAGATGTATTTATGTTTTTTTAAACTCATTGTTGTTGGATACATTTGTTTTTAGTATGTAAAGTTATTTTCTTTATGTTTAGAAGAATAGTTAATGTTGAATGTTTTGCCTTTTCACCTTATTCTTTGATTATTTGAATAAAGTTTAGATCTTTACTTGAAAAACGATACCCATGTCTTGTTTAAACTTATTGTTGGTAGATATATTTGTTTTTAGAATGTAAAATTATTTCCTTTATGTTAAAAGAATAGATAATATTGATTGTTTCTCTTTTTTACTTTATTCTTTGATTATTTTGGATAAAGTTTAGATCTTTACTTGAAAAACAATACCCATGTCTTGTTTAAACTTATTGTTGGTAGATATGTTTTTTTAGCATGTAAAGTTGTTTATTTTATGTTGGAAGAGTAGTTATTATTATTTGTTGCACCTTAATAAAAATAGTAATTAGTTAAGTCAAGAATTTATCATTTGCTTATTAATTATTTTAATGGATTTCAAAACCCTCATATAAGATATGAAGTACTAGCTTTATTTTTCATCCCAGATGTTTATTCTTCTTTGTTCGCATGTCGTCTTTTCAAAATGGTAAGAAAGTTCGAACTTTTGCGGCTAAATAAAATTATTTGGATATTTTTGCTCATGCATAGTATGATTGTGAAACTTTTGCTTTGCATTTTTTATTTGTTGACTCTCATTCTTGTGTAAGTGTGCTTATTTTTGTCATTCAAAAATTGATTCTTGATAGCTTCTTTTACTTTGAAATATGTCACTTTTATGCCTTGAACATATATTAATTTATTTATCTTTTCTTTGTATGCAAAAAATATCTCGAGTCTAAATGGACTCCTCTCCTCCTGCATTTCGTAATGGGTAAATAAGGCTCACCCCTTTGAGTCAAGTTCGAAGTTTAAACCCAAGGTCCACTATATGGCGTGCGGGTGCTAGAAGATAGACAAATAAGGAAAACGGATCAAAACCCATTGATGAGGTCACTAAAAGACTTGAAAAGTCTCAATTTTTATTGTTGTCTTCTTTTTATTTATTCATTTAGTCATTTATTTATTAATTCATTTTGGCCTCGAAGCCAAAGTTGTATTTAATACAGGTGGATCAAGACTCGAGCCAAAGGCTCGAAAAATAGTTTAGGACAGGTGAAATGGGTTGGAAGCCCAACTAGACTAGGACAGGTCTCGTTGATTTGGGCCTAATGGCCTAAATCCTTTACTTTCTCCTCCCTTCCCCTTTTATGTGTTTATTTGTTTATTAGTTTTGTTTAGACTTAGTTAAAATCCCTACTAAGTCACCTAAATTTATTTTACACAAGTTTTTTTTTTTTTTTGAAAAAATCAAATCACTATTTCAACAAATTAATCTTTTTGAAGTTAATCAAAAGACAATTCTCAAACAGTCCGAATAACCGCAAGTTAGCGGATGTTTTAGGTGCCTAACATCTTCCTAAAACGTTAATAGGAACCGCTTATCTAGAATCTCTAACTTAAAATGATTTTCCTGTTTTGAATCGTTTGAAGTAAATCTCTAAAGGTTTTTTAATTCCTTTTCAAAATTAAGTGGCGACTCTCAAAACAGAAATGACGACTCTACTGGGGATCTTTAACTAGGTTCTAACCAAATGATTGATTTCGTCTTTTGATTAACTGTTTATGTGTTCCGATTATGTAAAGTTTAATTATGGCATCTCATGGCATATTCCTACATTATTTAAACTGTTTTGGGGTTTCGTGGATGTCTCGGCCCCTGTTGTTCAGTTCCAAAATGTATTGGAAATACGAACAGCTTATCAGCACGTGAGTCATCTGACGCTGTTTGTATTTTCAAAATCAAGTTATCCTCTTGAGAACCAGTGTCCAAGCCCACTCTAGACACCGAGGATAGAACGAAACCAAAACCCTATTTTAGGCATATGCCTAGGACAACCCAATTTTCGAGCGAGGTATTGGGATCATTAGAAAACCTGCCCTACGTCTATTGACCCCGAGTCAATTATAGACGAACCATATTTATGTGTTGAAGAAAATGTATGCCTGTCTAATTCAATCCATTATCCTTTGGGGGTCGGGAAAATGCTTGATTTGCTTGCTTTTGTAAGAAGAATTGAAGCAAGATAAGCAAAAAATTGATCAATTTGGGAGGTTGCATCTAAGGCACAGTTTGAACGTCAAAGGATGTCACCAATAAAGAAGTGGACGAAGCTAAGAAGGCAAAGGTTGATAGAAGAAGCACTCGGGAATTAGTATTTTCTATCCCCTGTGTGGGAACTTGTCTTCTTTCATGTTATTTCCCTTTCCCTAAAGATTGTATCGCTATTTTGTCATCGTTTGTAAGAATTTATGCCCTTTTCATGTCTATATAAGTTGGAGGTTAATGGATTGACTTCGAGGAATAATATATTTTCTTCAAAAATTGTTAGGCCTGAACCCTTGGCTCAAAAGGGTAACCCCAGCTAGGATACGCGTTATTATAACATTTTTATGTGATATAACTGATTCATGTGCTTATGTGCGTATGTTTGAATCAAAGGCAAGTTTATCCACTATGTCTATGGACGAACTTGGCTATGACTCAAACAACTCTATGTGGTTATTTCATGTCAAATATTTTACATTATTTATCATATACAAAAACTAACACATCTACCTTTGAGTTGTTTTACTTTAAAGATAACAGAAATTACTCTGTGTTGATAAACTGACAGAACATCCCTACTTCACCCGATCGAAAACACAGAAAATCCCATCCTCGGACCATCATTCAAAAATGACAGGAAATGACAAAGAAAGCTCACTAGCTATCTGGGATAATGTGATAGCGGAACAGAATGAGATGATTGTGGAACTTGCAAGAAAACTAGAATTGCTTTAGGAGGAAATAAATCGCACTCGAGAATTGGATAACTTGGCCATCACCGTCAATGCCCCTGCTCCGGGGGGACATGGGACTCCACTCCAAATCCCTCCTCTCAGTACCCCTATTCTCGGGGACCAACCAACTAATGTATCATTCGGCTCCATTCCTCTATTTGTCCAAAACACTAATCATGAAAATAATCCAGACGCCTACCATCCACAAAGTCCATCCGCAACCCCACAGAACCCGTCTTCGAATCCATTCCCAAATCCTCAAAACACATTCTCAAATCAATAAAACGCATTCCCAAATCTGTAAGATTTACTCCCAAATCCACAAAATACGGCAAAACTACCTTCAAATCCACCAAATTCATTTCCAAATTCGCAAAATCCCTCTCATATTCTGCCAAACTACTTACAAGGCCCACATAACCTTCCCAATTTCCAAAATATTCTCTCTACTTACCAACCAAATTCCCTCCATCTGCAAAATCAAGCCTTCCTTCCAAATCCCCCTCAAGCCATTATATCCCCTGATATTTATGAACCCCTTCCTAACCCCGAGATAGACCATTACGAGTAGAAGGAGAAAGAATGGAGGGCCCAGCATGAAAGGAATTTACTAGCCAAACAAGAAGAGCTCATGAGGATTAAAGAGTCTCACGGGGCCAAGGACCACGATGGTTTGGGGTATGATGATTTGTGTGTTCGCCCAGGAGTAGACCTACCAAAAAGATACAAGGTCTCTAATTTTGAGATGTTTGACGGTATCGAAAATACAATGGCCCATCTAAGAAGGTACTGCGAGCAACTATTAGGGATAGGGAAAAATGAGGCATTATTAATGCGCCTATTCAGCCGAAGTTTGAATGGTAAAGCCTTGGAGTGATTCATGTCTTAGGAGCCGAAAAGGTGGACTGGTTGGAGGACATTGGCCAAGAGTTTCCTTGACTGGTTTGCATTCAACATTGAAATAGTCCCTGATCGGTATTCACTAGATCGGATTAAACAAAAGAGCGTTGAGAGTTTTTGAGATTATGCTTTTCGTTGGAGGAAAGAAGCTGCCAAAGTACAGCCTCCCATGTCCGAGGAGGAAATGGTATTCGTGTTCTCTCTCGCTCAAGAAGAATATTATACTAGGATGGTGTCCCCTGTCAGAGCGACCTTTGCAGATTTTGTAAAAATAGGAGAATCATTAGAGGAAGGTATTCGGACGGGAAAAATTACCAAAACCCCGACATCATCTGGAACTGCCATGTTTTCTAAGAAGAAGAAGGAAGAGGTAGGTGGGGTTTCTGCCAATTCTGTTATAAAATTGAAACAACGGTTCAATTCTAGAAACGTTTTATCTTTCACACACATTCTACGTCCACCCCCAATACGAAACTCCACTCCCAAATATCCCACCATCATACCAAGCTCCACAGCCAAATATCTTTCCTCAATACCCAGATCCACCTCCAAATTATCAGTCTCATTTCCAAACTACTCCCCCAAATAGCCGAAAAAATTTCCAAACACTCTAAATTACCACCAAGTACCCCCTCCTGCAAACCTAAGACCGTATAACCCCTAGCGCCCAAACCACAACAAGAAACCTCCCCAAAAATTCACCCCACTAGCTGAAAGTCGGACCTAATTATTTGAAAGATTGAAGAATGTTGGTCATTTGCAACCAGTAAGACAAAGCCTGTCAATCCTAGCTCCCATTTTTATCACCCTAATCAAAATTGTGCCTATCATTTAGGGGCAGCAGGGCATAGTACCGAGGACTGTCTTATCTTGAAACACAGAATCCAAGATCTGATTGATCAAAAGGTCCAGGCACCTACTTCAAATATTAGCAGTAATCCACTGCCCAACCATGGGGGATATACAGTTAACATGATTGAAATAGAAGGAGAATGAGCATCTGGCAAGACCATTACTCATGTGAACTCAGAAAAGCACAAAAGGGCGGAAGAGGTAGGAAAGATAGAGAAAGTTATAGCTGCCTTAAGTATCAGCGAGAAAGCCCCATTTATAGTGATGATTGTACCGACTCAAGTGTATGCTCCCCCTCCAAAGAAGGAATTTATTATGCAAACCGTTGCTACCCAGGGGATGATGCGATCAGGACAATGTTACATCCCTGAGGAATTGACCAACAAGAAAGATTCAAAGAAAAGGCCAATCAATGAAGGAGAGGCTGGGGAATTTTGGAGGCGCATGCAACCAAAGGATTACTCAATTGTCAAATACTTGGAGAAAACACCGGCCCAAACTCTGTCTTAGCACTATTATTGAGCTTGCAACACCACCGACAGGCTCTGTCGAAGGTCTTGGAGGAAGCGTATGTTCCCACAGGAATGAGTGTTGAGAATTTGGATGCGATGATAGGAAACATTGTGGGGAACCATCGCATATCATTTAATGATGAAGAGTTGACGTTTAAAGGAGCAATGCACAACAAAGCCATGCATGTCACCGTCATTTATCGAGATTACAGAATTAATCAGGTATTAATAAACGATGGATCTGGTGTGAATATTGGTCCCCTCTCCATGTTGGTCCAAATGGGCTGTGATCTGGGGAAAATTCATCAAAGTCACATAAATATGAAAGCATTCGATGGAGGGCAGAGAGATACTATAGGAGAGATTGATTTGCACATCCAAATGAGGACTGCTGAGTGTAAGACTAAGTTTCATGTTATGGATATCTATCCTAACTATAACCTGCTTTTGGGAAGACCATGGATACACGGGGCAAAGGCAATTTCATCACCCCTTCATCAATTATTGAATTTTATTTAGAAAGATCATGAAGTAGTCATCCAAGGAGAAGGAAGTCGAGCGGACCGTCCTAATGGTTATGTACTGGTGATTGAAGATGTTCTAAAAGGTAGCAGTTTCTATACAGTGAAAATTGTAAACACTGTGGAAAGAGATTCGATACCCAAACTATCAATGCCTTCTGTCTACAAAATGATTACAACTGTGATGTTAAGAAATGGGTTCGAACCTGGTCGAGGTATGGGCAAGAATTTATAAGGATTATCGAGCCTATTGCGATCCTAGAGAGAAGCTCTAAGAATGGGTTAGGGTATCAGCCTACCAGAAGAGATAGGGTTGAGGATGAGCCAGAAAAGAGTCTGTTTAGGCCCTTGCCACTCCTATTCCAGTCATTTCCCGTATGAGAGATGTCAGATGATGATGGTCTTGGGGATGGGATAGGAGATTTGTTTGAAGGATATAATGCTGTACCAGAAGATCTCCTAGAGTCCAGCAGGGTAAAGCAGATTGCGCCAGGGAAGGCTTTACAAAATTGGACCTCCACTCCACTCATAACCCGTCGCCTGTCGTAGTAGATGAAAGGGCAATTACTAATAGTTTTGAAATCGGTGATGATACGGAGGCCCCCCAATCCACCTTTTACATCTCAAAACTTTAGTTTCGTATCTTACTACTTTCAAAAAAGGCGGGGGCTTGTATTTGTGCAAGTCACAAGCCATGGTGTTGTAATTATTTCTCAAATTTCAATGAAAAGGCCTTCATTTATTTGGAAAACTATATTAGTTCTAAAACGCTCCTAGTCATATGTTTTTTTATTTTCTTATCATCTAACTTAGTTTGTTTGTCCATTACAGTAACAGTAGCTTAAAACCTGCCAATGTTGTGTCATGTCAAAGCCTGAACGAACAAAATGAAGGGGACGATGATGGTTGGAAGGACGATGATGAGGAACGGTTAGTTGGAGATATGGAGGAATTTGAGAATCGAGAAAAACCCAATCTAAAAGAAACTGAAACAGTCAACTTAGGAGATCACGATGAAATCAAAGAGACTAGTATCAGTGTCCACCTTGCGGCGCCATAAAGGGAAGAGCTCATCCACCTGTTGCGGGAGTATATCGACGTGTTTGCTTGGTCCTATGATGATATTCCAGTGTTGAGCCCCAGCATTGTGTCACACAAATTGTCGATAAATTCTGAGTTTGATCAAGTCAAGCAAAAAAATGAGAAAATTCAGCCAGATTTAAGTCTAAAGATCAAGGAAGAAGTGAAAAAACAAATCCGGTCTAAGGTTGTCGAGGTCACAAAATATCCGACATGGTTAGCCAACATCGTCCCTGTGCCAAAGAAGGACGGCAAGATTCAAATTTGTGTTGAATATAGAGACTTAAACAGAGACAGTCCTAAAGATAATTTTCCATTGCCCAACATCCACATTCTCATTGATATTTGTGCAAAACATGAAATGCAGTCATTCGTTGATTTTTTCGCTGGCTATCATCAGATACTGATGGATGAGGAAGATGCAGAAAAATGGCTTTTATTATGCCCTAGGATATTTATCATTATAGGGTAATGCCGTTTGGTCTCAAGAATGTAGGTGCGACATATATGAGGGCCATGATGATGATTTTCCATGATATGATTCATAAGGAGATTGAGGTGTACGTGGATGATGTAATTATCAAATCTCGCGAGAATTCGGATCATCTAACTCATTTAGAGAAATTCTTCAACAGATTAAGAAGGTACAGCTTGAAGTTAAATCCTACTAAGTGTGCTTTTGGTGTGCCATCAGGGAAGTTACTGGGGTTCATAGTCAGCAGAAGGGGGATCGAGCTAGACCCATCCAAAATCAAGACAATTCAAGACTTGCCACAGCGAGGACCAAGAAAGAAGTTATGAGTTTCCTGGGTCATCTGAATTACATTAGCAGATTCATCGCTCAATCAATAGTCATATGCGAGCCAATTCTCAAGATGTTGAAGAAAAATGCACTGAATGAGTGGACAGAAGAATATCAGAGAGCTTTTGATCGCATCAAGGAATACTTGTCTGCACCACCAGTTTTGGTCCCTCCGAGAGAAGGAATTCCATTATTTCTTTACCTATAAGTCTCAGAAAATGCTTTCAAATGCATCCTCGGGCAACATGATAAGACCGGCAGGAAAGAGAAAGCCATTTACTACTTGAGTAAAAAGTTCACACCATATGAAGCCCGTTACACTCTTATAGAAAGGACATGTTGTGCTTTGACTTGGACGGAACAAAAGTTGAGGCATTATCTGTCCTCCTACACAACTTACCTCATCTCAATAATGGATCTATTAAAGTATATATTTCAGAAGGCCATGACTACAGGAAAGCTAGCCAAGTGGAAAATGTTGCTGAGTGAGTTTGACATTGTGTATGTAACCCAAAAAACAATCAAGGGGCAAGCCTTAGCAGATCATGTGGCTGAAAACCCAGTTGATGAAGAATACGAGTCACATCGGACATACTTTCCAGACGAGGAAGTTTTGTTCGTAGGAGAAGATATCACGAAAATCTACCCCGGATTGAGGCTATTTTTTTATGGGGTGGTCAACTTCACAGGTTCAGGAATTAGAGCAGTTTTGGTGTCAAAAATAGGCCAGCATTATTCGATAACTGCTAAGTTACGTTTTCCATGCACCAACAACATGGTTGAATATGAAGCTTGCATCCTGGGGCTCAAATTGGCACTTAATATGGGTGTTCGTGAATTTTTTAGCCATCAGAGATTCAGATTTGCTGATTCACCAGGTACGGGGAGAATGGGCGGTAAAAAACTCCAAGATTACTCCTTATGTGGAGCTGATGCAAGAATTATGCAAAAGATTCAAGGATGTTGATTTTAGACATATCCCACGGACATAAAATGAGTTTGCTGACACTTTGGCAATGATATCTTCCATGATTCAGCACCCGGATTAGAGTTACATCGATCCTTTGGAAATAAGCCTAAAGGAGCAACCCGTGCATTGCATACACGTGGAAGAGGAGCCTGATGGAAGGCCTTAGTACTATGACATTAAGAGGTATTTGGAATATGGAATATATCCTGAAGAGGCTAGTAACAACCAAAACAGGACAATCCAGCGTTTGATAAAGAATTACTTTCCAAGTGGAGAAATTTTTTTTAGGAGGACTCCTGATTTGGGATTCCTAAGATACGTCGATGCAGAGGAAGCCAATAAGTTGATAAACGAGGTACACGCTAGAGTTTGTGGGCCCTACATGAATGGATTTGTCCTTTCCAGAAAGATCCTGAGAACCGGTTACTTCTGGATGACTATGGAAAATGATTATAGTAAGTTTGTGCAGAGATGTCCAAAATGTCAAATACACGGAGATCTGATTCGAATGCCTCCACACAAGCTTCACGCAATGAATTCTCCTTGGATTTTTGTAGCTTGGGGCATGGATGTTATTGGTCCAATAGAGCCATCGACATCGAATGGACATAGATTTATTTTAGTCACCATCGATTATTTCACTAAGTGGGTTGAAGCTACTTCATACAGAGTCGCCACTAAGAAAGTGGTTGCAGATTTCGTCAGGAATAACTTGATTTGCCGATTTGGAGTGCCGAAATCGATTATTACTGATAATGGGGTAAACCTGAACAGTCACTTAATGAAAGAAATTTGTGATCAGCTTAATATTTTGTATCGCAACTCGACAGCGTACCGTCCCCAAATAAATGGAGTCATAGAAGCTACTAATAAGAATATCAAGAAGATCTTGAGAAAGATGATCGAAAATAATAGATCATGGAACGAGATGTTACCTTACGCCTCGCTAGGGTATCAAACAACAGTTTGAACCTCCACAGGAGCAACTCCCTATTTACTAGTTTACGAGAATGAAGCTGTGACACCCACTGAGGTCGAAATACCTTCCCTAAGTATTATTCAGGAAGTTGGACTGAGTAACGAAGAATGGGTTCGTGCTCGCTATGAAATATTCATGTTAATTGATGAAAAGAGAATGACCATTGTATGCCATAGTCAGCTGTATCAACACAGGATGGTTCGTGCCTTTAATAAGAAGGTAAGAACTTGAGCATTTGAAGTGGGGAAAATGGTTCTCAAACGAATATTCCCTCACCAAGAGGAGTACAAGGGCAAGTTCGCTCCAAACTGGAAAGGGCCATACATAGTTCGCAAGGTGCTATCTGGAGGAGCTCTAATTTTGTCTGAGATGGATGGCACAGAGTGGACCAAACCAATCAATTCTGATGCGGTAAAGAGATATTATGTTTGAATGATGTTCTAGTTTTGTGTTTTCTTAGTTTGTTTGTAATCACCTTTGTAATAATGTTGTTTGCTAGTGTGTAACTGCCTAGAATCCTTTCTCTTTATGCACGAACTATGTTTGACCTGAATTTCCAAGAAAGGGATACGTAGGCAGCCTATGTCGGCTTTGGTCAACCCCTTAGGAAAATTTATCCTTTCTCCCCTATGTATGAACTACGTAATGACCTGAATTCCCAATAAAAGGGATACGTAGATGGCCTATGTCGGCTTCGGTCAACCCATTAATTTCTTTTGTATATCCCTAGCGTAGCCTAAACTACGTTTGACCCGATTCCTCGTTCAACAGGATACATAAGCGCCCCAACGGCTCGATCATATGACCCCAGGAAAGGAAAACTGGGGCAGAATTTTTGAGAAGGAATCTCAAAAATTCACAAGAGAAGATCGACATCCAACAAAGAGAATAAAGATCAGCAAAGACTTCAGATCCGCTCAGGGATCAATACGTAAAATGTGAGTCTCTTTCAAAAATCCCCGAGCAAATTGGGAGCCACAGTAGATCATTAATGCCCAAGAACAGTATTTTAGGGCAGCCCTAAAAATAGGTTTAATGCCCATTTATTGAGGACCTTTTGATTTGTCCATCTCATTTCTTGAGATCGTAGGCGACAAACAAAAGCACTTTGTCTTCTTTACACGTATCGTATTTAGAAGTTTTCTAAAAATAGTCGCTAGTAAAAGCAACTTTGTGTCTACTAATTGTCTACCTTGAGTACAAGTACATGTAGAAAGCAGGACACTGACAAATGAAGCCAAGTAAAATCATTTTATCACTGCCACAATGGCGATTGTATATTATTGCCTCAAAGGCCATCACATATCATTGCCGCAAAGGCCATTACATATTTGTTGACGCGCTAGACACAACGCTGGCATCGAGGATATCCTCATCATGCAATATCTGTCGATGCTCTAGATACAACGCTGGCGTAAAGGATATCATCAGTATCCAATATATTTGTCGACACGCTAGACACAATGCTGGCATCAAGGATATCATCAGTATTCAATATTTGTTGATGCGCTAGACACAACGCTGGCGTCGAAGATATCATCAGCATTCAATATATGTTGATGCGCTAGACACAATGCTGGCATCGAGGATATCATTATCATTCAATATCTGACGACATGCTAGACACAACACTGGCGTAGAGGATATCATCAAGATTCAATATTTGTCGACATGCTAGACACAATACTGGCGTAGAGGGTATCATCAATATCTAATATATCTGTCGACACGCTAGACACAATACTGGCGTCGAGGATATCATCAGCATTCAATATCTGTTGACGCATTAGACACAACGCTGGTTCGAGGATATCATCAATATTCAATATATCTGTCGACACGCTAGACACAACGCTGGCGTCAAGGATATCATCAGCATTCAATATATCTATTGACTTGCAAGACACAATGCTGGTGTCGAGGATATCACCATCTTTTCATGAATCAGTATTTGAATACATTAAGAGCATACGATTTGGAGGGACACCTTCAGGTCGTTATCTAAGGATGAATGATATATAAGGTTTCCTAGCAATTGACAATTTGAAGGTCATTTATAAGTCATATTATTTGAAATAGGATAGTGTGCAAGATCACCTATGAGTTGATAGCCTGTAGGTCATCCGTAAGCCACAATAACATTCTAACCGGATAGTGTGCAAGATCGCCCAAAAGTTGATAGTTCAAAGGTTATCTGTAAGTCGCAACTAAATCCTTACTGGAGAATATGTAAGATTGTCAAATTGATACGTACAAGGGTTCTCTATAAGCCGCGTCATATCCAAGATCGATTATGTGCAGGATTACTCAAAGACGATCAATTTGAGGGATTATCTATAAGTCATATTGTATCCAAGGTCGGATGATGTGTAGGAACACCTGAAAGCTAGCGATTGAAGGGATATCTGTAAGTCATCTCTTATTCAAAGCCGAATGATGTGCAGGATTACCTAAAAGCTAGAAATTCAAAGGATATCTGTAAGTCGCCTCGTATCCAACATCAAATAATGCGCAAGATCATCTAAAGATTGACAATTTAGAAAAAATTTATAAATCGATCATCGGCTACAACCGGAGAGGTTATCATGCCATATACAACAAGTGATATACGTAAAATAAAGGATGACTTCGCTTTTCAAGCCACAACTCTTGTGGAGATATGGTAAAAGACTACATACCTCTTTCGTGAATTATGTTTAGTACTAATACATTTTGCTTAAAGCATTGTTGAGAGCATCCGAAAGGATGAAAATCTCAAATAAAGACCACATGTGCGGACGACTTCAGGTAGGACGCAACACAACGTGGAACTCTTTCTTAGCAGCAAAATGGGACATATTCTAAAGAGGGACGTCAAACTCTTTGGACGCGAGCTAAAGGATGATCACCACCACCATCAAACCACACCCCTGTTATAAGGCATATGGGTATTTCAGGATATTCTGGTTTTAGCTTCACCTTCGGGATATTTTTAAACTCATGCCAAGGGTAACCTTCTCTTTTTTTCAAATTCGGGTGGCAACACACTTAGAGTTTTGGAAATTATGTCCAGGTAAGTTCTTGACTATGGATGTAAAGGATCCCACATTCATGGTTATGAGGTTACAAGCCTCTTTTCTATAACTCGATCAACTTGTCACTCATTCCGAGCCAAAGATGGTCTGAAATAAAACACTATCTTTTCTACCGATTGAGTCAAACTACAAGCAGCCTAATTCCCTGAAATCTTGGGGATATGTAGGCTGGGATCTATGTAGAAAACTTGACTGCATTCCAACCTCCCCCCTAATCCCTTTATTCCCCAGTTTCTCAGTTTTATCAAACACTCTAAAACTAAGATAACTTGTGAATTTTTTGAAAATCGTGCTTTAAATCAAGCTCTATGAACTACAAGTGGCCTAAATTCTCATGTAACCTGAGATATGTAGGAAACCCAATACCGAGGTCTGTCCATGACTCTATGAAACTCGTGCGAAAACCAACCTCTTTCAGATTCGAATCTGTGGTCGGACAAAAATTAGGAACGCCAACCTTCCTTTGCCCAGGGTTACTTACATCCACCCTACCCAAAGGGAGGGGCAGCAGTTGACACCTAATTTTTCCCCTCCACGACTAAATTTAATCTGAGTTTCTTCAGTTTTTAATAAACCAAAATAATTATTTCATCCAAATAAAAAAAAACTTAAAATATTTTTCGTACGTGATTTTGTCATTTTAAGTAGCGATTATATACTATCGTGTTCAGTTATATGAGATTATATAATTTTTTACTTAAATATTTATTTTATAAAATATCGGATTTAATTAAGGCTTATCTTTCAAATAAATTCAAATGATTACAATCTTAATTTAAATATAATTTATTCTCAAAAATAATTTATTTGGAT
>NW_025856414.1:121297-173506 GCF_002878395.1 Capsicum annuum | reverse complement strand
CAAAAATAATTTATTTGGATAAATATGCATTCATTTTATTAAATCAAGAAGCTCGGGATTAAAAAAAAAAGGTATTAATTCTTATCAAATTTTAATTTAATTTAGCCAATCTATTATATTTGACCATAATTGAAAATTGGTCATAATTGCAATGCAATTCATCAATTAATTTTTAATTTGGTCAAAATAAATAAATATGGCTAAATTTTAAATTTCAATTGAGGTTATATTTTAAATAACCCCAAAATTCTCAAGAACTCTCATAATTTCCCCCCACATTATCTTCCACCTCACCTTATCTTTAATTTTTACATTCCAAAAAACCCCCTAAATGCTTTTTCTCTCACATTGGTAGATGACAAGAAATAAATCTCTATCCTTTCCTGTAAATACTTTTCTCCCACATTGGTGGAAAAGAAAAAAAAATACTCCACTCTCTCCTATAAATACTACCACTACTTTGGTAGAGAGAGGAGGGGAGAAGGAAGAAAAACAAAGTCTAGAAAGGGGAAAAAATCCTTTTGAGAAAAAATAGTTATTTTTATTTAGTAAAAATTTTTGTTTCATAAAGTTGATCGGCTAATCAAAATTTTTGAGTTGCCGACGACGTTTTTCGGTGGTGGTTGATTCCAACGAAGCTCGTAGTCTCGTTTTGCTACCCTCCAAAAGGTAAACACACCTTCTTTTTTCTTTTTTTTTAATTATTTTAGTTTTTATTATCGTTTTTCTCTTCATCTTTTTTCTTCTTTGTAGTTCGTAGATATAATTTTATTTGTTGGGATTGTATGTTATAGATGGTCTTGAAGGCCCTAGGACGTTGTGGTATCGATATTCTAATTATTTTCATGTTCATGATATAAAAATGAGCTAGCAATAGTTGTATGTGCCTTTTTTGACTTTATTATTTGATTATTTTAGATAAAGTTTCAATGTTTGCTTAAAAGATGTATTTATGTTTTTTTAAACTCATTGTTGTTGGATACATTTGTTTTTGGTATGTAAAGTTATTTCTTTATGTTTAGAAGAATAGTTAATGTTGAATGTTTTGCCTTTTCACCTTATTCTTTGATTATTTGAATAAAGTTTAGATCTTTACTTGAAAAACGATACTCATGTCTTGTTTAAACTTATTGTTGGTAGATATATTTGTTTTTAGAATGTAAAATTATTTTCTTTATGTTAAAAGAATAGATAATATTGATTGTTTCTCTTTTTTACTTTATTCTTTGATTATTTTGGATAAAGTTTAGATCTTTACTTGAAAAACAGTACCCATGTCTTGTTTAAACTTATTGTTGGTAAATATGGTTTTTTTTTAGCATGTAAAGTTGTTTATTTTATGTTGGAAGAATAGTTATTATTATTTGTTGCGCCTTAATAAAAAAAGTAATTAGTTAAGTCAAGAATTTGCCATTTGCTTACTAAGTATTTTAATGGATTTCAAAACCCTCATATAAGATATGAAGTGCTAGCTTTATTTTTCATCCCAGATGTTTATTCTTCTTTGTTTACATGTTGTCTTTTCAAAATGATAAGAAAGTTCGAACTTTTGCGGCTAAATAAAATTATTTGGATATTTTTGACTCATGCATAGTGTGAAACTTTTGCTTTGCATTTTTTATTTGTTGACTCTCATTCTTGTGCAAGTGTGCTTATTTTTGTCATTCAAAAATTGATTCTTGATAGTTTCTTTTACTTTGAAATATGTCACTTTTATGCCTTAAACATATATTAATTTCTTTATCTTTTCTCTGTATGCAAAAAATATCTCGAGTCCAAATGGACTCTTCTCCTCCTGCATTTCGTAATGGGTAAATGAGGCTCACCCCTTTGAGTCAAGTTCGAAGTTTAAACCCAAGGTCCACTATATGGCGTGAGGGTGCTAGAAGATAGATAAAGAAAAAAAATGGGTCAAAACCCATTGATGAGGTCACTAAAAGACTTGAAAAGTCTCAATTTTTATTATTGTCTTCTTTTTATTTATTCATTTAGTCATTTATTTATTAATTCATTTCGGCCTCGAAGCCAAAGTTGTATTTAATACAGGTGAAGCAAGACTCGAGCCAAAGGCTCGAAAAATAGTTTAGGACAGGTGAAATGGGTTGGAAGCCCAACTAGACTAGGACAGGTCTCGTTGATTTGGGCTTAATGGCCTTTACTTTCTCCTCCCTTCCCTTTTTATGTGTTTATTTGTTTATTAGTTTTGTTTAGACTTAGTTAAAATCCCTACTAAGTCGCCTAAATCTATTTTACACAAGTCTTTTTTTTTTTTTGAAAAAATCAAATCACTATTTCAACAAATTAATCTTTTTGAAGTTAATCAAAAGACGATTTTCAAATAGTCCGGATAACCGCAAGTTAGCGGACGTTTTAGGTGCCTAACACCTTTCTATAACGTTAATAGGAACCGCTTATCTAGAATCTCTAACTTAAAATGATTTTCCTGTTTTGAATCGTTTGAAGTAACTCTCGAAAGGTTTCTTAATTCCTTTTCAAAATTAAGTGGCGACTCTCTTCAAAAGTCAAAATTTCTGCAAAACAGTACATATTTGAAGTAATCATATAAATCCGTCATCACTAAGCTTTAAAATGATAATTTATTTACAAAAATTTTCATGTGGACTAATGTGTTTCAATTCATTCGGATTATGATATAAAAAAAAATTGCTCGAAATTATTTTTGAAATCATTCTCTGTTACATTAAATTTTAAATGATAAAAGTTAATTTTAGTTGAGGATAGAAAAGGAATAAATTGATAAACGAATTTGTGTAACCGATTAATATTTTAGAAATTTGATTGATAATGTAAGTCTTGTCTTAGTTAGAAGTCTACCATGATATGTCAATCACACAATAAACTTGTGTGTAAGCATCACGATAGAACTCCATGTTTCCAACAAATTTTTTACGGTGACAGAAATAAATTGTAATCACAATTAAAAATATGAAGAAACAATAATTTCTATTGATAAATGATATGGGTACAAATTCGTTCCCCCCTTGATTCTTCTCTCTTGATTTTCTCCATAATTCGAGGGCCTTTAGTGGGGTATTTCTCGGACGTAGGAATATTTGAATTTGATCTCTATGAAAGGAGGGTTTGTCTTCTTGATGTATTTGATTATCAAGAAGGAAGGTTTTTGATCTATAAATATCCTATGAATTTATTGGGACTTTGAAGATCATTAATCTCTTTGTGAATATCCCGTGAATTTGTGGGATACTGGAGATCCCTCCTTAAGGGAATATTTGCCCCTTTATATAGGCATAATTCAGGGTTTAGGGTAAACTAGACTCTAAGAACTCTAACAGAATTTGGATTTTTTTTTCTAGAGTCCCACAAATTTTAGATGTCTACAAATGCTCCCTACTTCAAGACTTGTCGAAGTGTAGATTTGATGACGAGTCTTGAAGTACCAATAGAGCTTCCATCTTTATGCGGCGGCTACAGATTTGCAGATCTGATTTATGAGAGAAGAGATGGGTTATATGAATTAGGTCATGATCTGCTCTATTTGACCAATTTCTTTGGAATAATTCAGATGATTGTGAATTGGGACTCAGGAAACGAGCCTTGACCGACACTCTGAACATGCGACTCAAAACCTTCTCATATGGCTATCTAAAATTAGGAATTCAGACCTAAACTCAACCTGACACTACTAATAAATGCCAAAAATCGATCTTAGAAGGTCAGTTTTTATATTTTTAATATTTAGATATTATATTTTACTCCTTTTTTTTTTCAAATATTGACATCTATAAGTTGGTATAGTGTACAAATTAATTAAAAAATAACCTTTAAAGATCAATATTTTGCAATTTCTCTTCTTCTTCTTCTTTTCAAAAAAGAGACCTCATGAGTCAGCTTTTCCAATTTTTTGTATTTAAAATATCGACCTTTAGAAGTGGATTTTGTTAAAAAAAAAAAAATCAAAGTAAACCTGAAGTATTGGACTAAATCTTAAATATAAGCTAAATTTGGATTAATATTGAACTAAATTGAAGATCACTTTGAAAATGAGTTATGCTGGGTTGGGCTAAAATCAACCCAACATGAAATTATTTGTGGTCAACTCAAAATTTTATTCTAGAGCTAGAGATATGATGACACTTAATAATTTTTAACATAAACAATAAAAAAGACATAAATAATTTTTTTTAAAAAAATAATTATGTCTAACTTAGCTTGTGTATGCAATATACTAAGGGGTCATTTGGTAGCAAGTATAAGTTGGTATCCTATGGATAAGTTTAAGATATCTCATGAATAAAATTTGTATCATGTTTGGTTGATGATATAAGTTTATCCCGAGATTAATTTACACTATCAATCAAACATGGTATAAATCTATTGTCAAAGTTAGTCTTGATATAATCCATTAACGATTGGACTATTTTATACCACCTCCCATATGGTATAAAATAGTCCAAGAATTATAATTCTAGGATATTTTAATCTACGTACCAAACGACCCCCTGCTGGTGTCAAAGATGGCTTCAAAGTTGATGACCCCCAGCTTGTCCAAAATTTTTAGTTTGAACACAAGATAATTTCATATTGGGTTGATTTTAGTTCAACCCAACATAACTTATTTTCAATGTGATTTTCAATTTAGTTCAATACTGACCCCATTTTGAAACCCATAATTAAATTATGACCCAATACTTAGGATCGTTTGGTTGGAAACTAGTTATCCCGTAATTAGCTATTTCGAAATAAATTATGTCCGACACTATCATATAAATGATGCAATAAATAATCTCGGGATTAACTAATATCTCTGATCAAATGTCCGATAAAATAATTCTTTATTTTATTCCGTGATTATATACCTTATACCTCTTACCAAACAACTCCTTAAGGTTTACGTTGATTTTTTTTTTTAACAAAATCGACTTTTAAAGATCGATTTTTTGAATTAAAAAATCGCAAAATCTGATCTTATGGTGTCACTCTTTTGGCAAAATATTGACCTTTGAAGGTCAGTCTTTAATTTATTTATTTTAAAATTTTCTTTTACAAAAACCAATCTCAAGATATCGATTTTGTAGATATTTTTTTCTTCTAATAAAACGATACCCAAACTTAAAGAGTATACAAATCGACCTTCTAAAATCGATTTTTGGTTTTTTTTTTTTAGTAGTGCAGATCAAGGTTTGGTCTCGATTTCCAGTTCAAGGCTGCAACGTGGGCCTCGAGTCAGGTCTCAAGTCTCATATTCAGAGTGTCAATCAAGGCTCAGTTTCAGAGTCTCGGTTGATCAACATCGTACGAATCATTTAAAAAAATTGGTCAGATTATGTTGGTCATGACCTAACCCATTTTTAGTTCATTTCAATCAAAGTAGCTTTTGAGATAATTTTAGTCCCACTGATTTACAAAGTAAATTCATTTTAACTTATTTAAATTCAGCTCAATCCATCCATCTAACACCTCCCATAAAGTCTATCGAAAACAACTTCTCTACTTAATCTGAGATAATGATATGAATTACGTACAGTTTATTCTCCACAAACCTCACTTTGTGAAAATATATTGATATATTATTATTATTATTAAAATTTATATAATTGAATGAATTAAGATACAACGGTCAAAATAAAATAAAAAGTAAAACATTCTCATAGTAAAATGAATCTAGACAAGATAATCAAAACACTTGTACTTATGTTTTCTTAATAGACATGTAAAAACCCAAGAGGCCACCATAAAGGATGACGACTTCCTTGTGAGATGAAGGGAATAACTTTAGTCCATTTTGACTTGGAAATTTGGATTTATGATGAGATGGATGACCATTACAGGACATGTTTTAAATTTATTTACTTATTTTTAGAATAATAGTAGTAGTATTTTTTGTTGAAAATTATATATTATTTATGAAAATTTTAAAATTCAACTTAAAATTGTATTATAAAATTTGAAAAATAACTTAGAATTTGTTTTCAAACTAATTTTTCACTTTTGAAGTAGTATTTTAATATATTCAAACATAAATATTATTTCAAATATTCTTTTAGAAAAATATAATCAAACATAATTTCAGCTTTAAATTCAACTTTATAAATTTTAAATAAAAATAAAAAACATTTAATATCTATGACCAACCCCTACTACCATTCAATTACATGCCAAAACAAGAGAAAACATGATTCAAGCATAATTATAAAAATAGCTAATTTTTGGTGTAGAAAGAAAAACAAAGAAAAAATGCTCCTCAATTCATCCCACAATTCAATGGATTCATCTTCCCCTCCGTCTGCAACACCGCGAAAACCCTCTGATTCAACTTCGATCCCCACCTTCAAAGACAAACTCATCACTGGTGAAGCCCTAGAAGATCTAGATATGAGTGATATCCCTATTCCAGATATCTCCATTTCCAAAATACTCCTTGCAAATACCTCTGAACTGTCAAACGGAATTAAATCCATCACTTTATCCCACGAAGACAACCTCCATTTGTACGCCCCTTGGAAGTTCTCCCTGATTATCAAGCTAATTGATATCAGTATTACTCATCACACCCTTCGGAACAAACTAGAACAACTGTGGAAATTTATGGATCAAGTTCCTCTCATCGATCTTGGGTCAAACTACTATATTCTCAAGTTTGCAAACACAGAAAAGATTAACTTTGTTCTGAATAATGGCCCATGGTTTGTCTATGGTCATTATCTCTCAATACAAAAATGGGTTTCAAAATTCACGCCGGAGAAAGCAACTCTCACCTCCTCTGCTATTTGGACCCGCCTTCCCCACCTTCCCACCGAGTACTATGATCATATCCTTGTCCAACAAGTGGGAAACTCCATTGAAAGGCTGCTAAAATTGACGTGTGTACCAATGCCACGCTTAGAGGGCGCTATGCATGGCTATGCATCCAGATGTGCTTTAACACCCCATTCCCGACCTGGATCCAAATTGGACACCACATGCAGCAAATTATATATGAAGCTGATGGATTTGTGTTAAAAATGTGGCCGTTTTCGCCACAGCGACAAAGATTGCCTTTTCCCTCATCCCCACAAAGAAGAAAAGCAACCAGAACATACTTCAACACAAGCTCCCAAGGTGCATGACCCCCTAGTGAATGATTGGCAAACCTTTCAGTTTTCAAGGAGAAAAAAGCCAGCCAACCCAGGTAAAAGAAATCAAGAAAAGGTAGATTTTTCAACTCCTTCACCACCCCCACAATCTACATTATCACACACTGCTAACGCCTTAAATGCCATTAATTCTTCTCATTCCGCTCCTCGTACTACTACTAGTTCCATTCATCACAATGCTAGTAATAATAAAACTCTGCCCCATGCTTCCTCTGCAAACCTGCTCACTACGGCTACTACAGCTTCTTTACCCTCTGCTGTCTTAGAAGACAATCAGAAGTTTCCAAAAAACATTCATCCTCTGAATGGAAATACCACGTACATCAAGGTCCCATCAAAAAATTTTACAAACCCCCAAAAAACCCTTTTTTTACATAACCAAACCCCCTCTAATATTTCCCAACCACTGACCAATGGTCCTTCGACCTCTTCCCACTGCATGCAAGTACACTTGGCGCAAGACAACAGCCAAGTGTCATGCCTTTCTTTCGGAAAAATTAACCCTTCTACTACAACTCTCTTACCCAATCATACTTCTATAAAATTCATGCCAACAGATTTCCAATCATCACTCACTACACTCACACAAGTTACTACAAAATCTTCTCCTTTGTCTGATCCCCTGTTAACAATGGTTGCTCAAATTCCCCCTCATCAACACATCCACCTCTCTCCTCTCAATCCACCACCCCTCTCTGAGAAGCCATGAACGAAAACAATACTCCCACAGTCTATGCAACCCCGCCAGTTCTCCTCCCTATTCAACCTCTATCTTGGATAGAGATGGGACTGAGCGAGCATGCAGCCATCTTCTCACTAGAAGTCAATGGATCTCCCTCACTGGTAGTCATTCAGAACGAGAGCCAGCTAGCTCAACTAGTGACGGAGGGAATGCGCATAGCACTGGAGCACTTTGTCAACCAAATGTGATCCACCAACAATCTCAATCCAGCCTCGACAAACTTAATACTGGGATTTCTCCAGATCATGCAAGGACTTTGGAATCTCTCTCACTTCCTCAATCCCTTCCCCAATATGAACAATATTGCACAAACTCCATTCTTCACTCCCTACGAGACAATATCTACAACCCCAATCTTCTTTCCCTAGCAACCGATACCAGTAAAGTCGGAACCCCCAGCATTCATGCCAACACCTCTTTTCTCCCCTCAAATACCTTCCCCCCTTCTCGACACCCACCAATCTCAGAAATGCAGTTCCAGACCCCAGGCATGGCACTGGACAAACTCGAACGGAACCCGTACGCACCAAGTTCTCCGAAATCTCAAGTCTAAAATCCGTGGCCCTAATGGTGTTCCCAAAGAAAGAAGACAAAAAGTACATACTCAATCGTCCCGTGAACCTACTGAAATGCTCATTTGTGCTCCGCCCAACGGTGAATTAGGATTTAGCAAAGAATGTAGTTATAATGGCCCGTCACTGAGATCAACAACTCAAACCAGTGATGGCCCCTTTCCCCTTTACTTTTTTAACCCTATGGATCAAGATACTAGTTTTATAGTTTGGAATACGCGTGGTGTTAATAATGATGCCTTTAAAATGAACTTAAAAGAAATTATTAGAAACCATAACCCTTGTCTGGTGGCTCTTCTTGAAACAAAAATGTCTAACCATGCTAGTGTTAGGGATGAATTTGCCTTTGATGAAATGTATGAAGTTCCTGCTATAGGTCATTCCGGTGGCCTTGTGATGATGTGGTACTCTCATATTGTGAATGTTACCCGTAAACAACTCACCAATCAAGAGGTGCATGCTATGATCCAGGTATTGCCAAATTCATCCCCTTGGTACTTTTCTACTGTCTATGGTAGTACAGATATATCTAAATGCCTGCTGCTTTGGGATAAGCTAGTTAATTATGCTAACACTATTCGGAGTCCCTAGTTACTCGCGGGGGACTTTAATGAAATACTTAGCCCACAAGACAAATGGGGTGGTAGAGTTATAAATAATAATCGTTGTTCTCGGTTTTGGAACTGTATTAATGCTTGTCATCTTGTTGATTTGGGTTTTAAGGGTAGTCGTTTTACTTGGACCAACCATAGGCGAAAACATAATGGTATAGGGCTTATTTTAGAACGTCTTGACCGCACTTTTGCTAATACGTCGTGGCTCACTCTCCACCCTATGCAAAAGTTATCCACTTACCAAACACTCACTCGGACCACACTCCTCTGTTAATTAATATTAACTCTCGACATCGTCCTCATTTTCCCAAACCTTTTCGCTTGGAAAAGTTCTGGATACAACATCCTACGTTTAAGCCTATAGTGCACCGGTGTTGGGATGAAAATAACTATAATTTGTTGGCTGCTACAAATGATTTTGTGCAAGCTACCACCTCTTGGGATCAAGTCACCTTTGGTGACATATTCAAGAATAAAAAGCGTCTGTTAGCCCAACTTGGCGGTATCTAAAATCTACTGCTTACCCTACTAGTTCTTATTTTCAAAATCTCGAGCAAACTTTGCTCCAAGACTACAATGATATCCTTCGTATCGAGGATGATTATTGGAAATTGCGATCTCGAATTAATTGGATTAATTATGGTGATGCAAACACGAATATTTTCCATATGCCCGTCATAAACCGTAGACGCAATAATAAGATCTCTTATTTTAAAGACGTCAATGATCAATGGATCACTAATCATGGCCGTATTGTTGAGCATGCATTAGACTACTTTACTTACTACTTTACTTCTTGTTTTACTAGTTCTCACCTGTCCACGACCAAACCAAATTATGGTACCTCCTACCACAAAATTTCCAACACGGATATGTCCATCCTTGATAGGCCGCTGAAGGATTTCGAAGTAAAAAAATGCTCTCTTCACCTTTAAACCCTTTAAAGCCCCGGGCCCGGACGGTTTCCATCCTCATTTCTACCAATACTTATAGAGTACTGTTGGTGCAAGTGTATTATAGTTCTGCCATCAAGCATTTTCCACACAAACTATTCCTCCTGAATTTAATAGGACCTACCTTTGTCTTATTCCGAAATATAAAAATGCAAACCAGCTAAAAAACTTTCGTCCTACTGGTTTATGCAACACCGTTTACAAAATCCTCACTAAAGTTATTACTAACCGAATCAAACCTTTACTTCCGAACCTTATAGGCCCCCACCAAACTAGTTTTTTAAAAGGACATCGGGCCTGTGATAATGCTATTCTAGTGCAACAATTATTCAAGCATCTAAATCAAACTTCCTCTGCTAAAGGTTGTGTCCTTCTCAAACTAGATTTAGAAAAAGTGTTTGATCGGCTAGAATGGTCCTTTATTCTTCGTACCTTAGCATTTTCGGCTTTCCTTCTAAGCTGTCGTTCCTAATCATGCATTGTATCACTACTAGTTCTATTTTCGTCCTCATGAATGGTTCCCGAACCTCCTTCTTCTCTTCTTCTAGATGTATACGCCAGGGCGACCCTAAGTCCCCGTATATTTTTATTTTGTGCATGGAACTTCTATCAAATTATATCTATCACCAAGTAGATATACTTCAATGGGATGCTGTCTCACTTTCTAGAAATGGCCCTCTCTTCTCCCACCTATTTTTTTCGATTTACAACATAGCTCACTGCATGGAGTATTTCTGTAAACTTTCCGGGCAAAAAATAAATTGTGCCAAATCAAAGGATTTCTTTTCAAAAAAATGTCCTCGATCTTTGAAAGATATAATTTTTTGGTGTTTTAATATTCACAGATCAGATCAATTTGGTAAATATCTTGGTTTTCCCATTCTCACACAAAAACCTCGGGCCAAGGATTTTCAGTACCTTCTAGATAATGTGAGGAAAAAACTTACTAGCTGGAAATTAAAATTCCTAACCCCTACGGGCAGACTAGTTCTTATTAAGTCCTCTTTGAACGCAATCCCCGCCTTTGCCATGCAATTTCGTCTTCCAAAAAACATTTGCAACTCTATTGATAAACTCCAGCGAGATTTTCTTTGGGGTTCCCCTGCTGAAAAAGAAAGCTGCACTTAGTAGCCTGGGATAGAATCACCTCTCCCATTACGGAAGGGGGGTTGGGTATTAGGGATGCTTACTCTAAAAATACCTCTCTTCTAGCTAGCCTAGCGTGGCGAATGTTTCAAAATCCCCTCTCACTCTGGGCACCACCTTATTTAAAAAATACAATAATACAAATCCCTCCCCAAACCACTCCTTTATTTGGAAAAATATTCTCTTTGGGGGTACCATTTGTTCCCCAAACATTGCTTGGAAACCAGGATCTAGTAAAACTATTAATTTCTGGTATGATAAATGGATTTCGGAGTCCATGCCTCTATGAAATATTATCCAAGGACCTCTCGCCATGGCGGAATCCTCTCTCAAATTAACCGACCTTTCGGAAACAAGTGGCAATGGCATAAGTTACCTTTACCCTCCCAGACTCAATTATTACCCAGAGTGCTTTGGTCAAACTGTATCCCTCTAACAACACCAAGAATACCCCTTACTGGGCAGCCACCTCCAATGGCCTCTTCACTACCCACTCTGTCCTATCCCTTATTCGACATCGTCACATTACCCCCTATAGTTTTGAATGGATCTGGAAGCTTCCCACCGTATGTAAACACAAATTTATGCTTTGGCTGTGCGCTTTTGATAGACTCCTCACCATGGATTACCTCTATCGACTCAACATAGTCGAGCAACCTCTTTGTCCCATCTGTAAGATGGCTGATGAATCCACATCCCACATCTTCTTGGATTGTCACATCGCTAGGAAATTCTGGCTAGATGTAGGCCTGAATGTTCACCAACTAGACTTTTCCAACACCTACTGATTATTAGTGTTAAAAACTCAGAACTTCCCGCCCTCATCTCCTTTCCCCTTCCACTACAAGAGGTTAGAATTTCTTTCTTTTGCTTTATGGCACCTCTGGACTAATAGAAACCACAATGTTTATAATCATAAATCCACCCTTCTCCCTTCGTCCCTCGTCACCTTCAAACTGTTGGAATTCATTACCATTACGGACTGCGACTCTACTGTTGAAGCTCCTATTACTATTGATATAAAGTGGCTTTCCTCTCCAGCTACTTGTTACAAGCTCAATGTTGATGGCTCTTACAACAAGCATACTACTAAGGGAGGCATTGGCAGAGTTTTTTGAGATTCAAATGGCAACTGGGTCTTCGGTTTTGCTGGACCTTGTGAAGCCCGACATGCTGCACATTCTGAAATTTTGGCCTTCCATCAAGGCCTTGAAATAGCTGAGCTTCAAAATTTACATGATAGTAGAAGTTGATTCTACTGATCTTTTTCTTATTCTTGACACCTCTCCACCTCTGTTTAATTCCACTGTTTGGTTTGCTCTTGAAGAAACTGGGAATCAGCTCTCACCCATAATTTTCGGCAGGCAAATATGGTGGTTGATGGATTATGTAAGATAGGTGCAACTTCTCCTGGGGACCAAGTGCAGTTTTTGTCAAGCCTTCCAAGCTCTGTTTTGTCTAGCCTCGAAGCTGACTCTCTTCAAGCTTCTTATCAGAAGACTCTCTCTAGAACTGCTTGTAATAAATTAGCTAGCTTAGGGAATCTCTCTGTACTATCTAGTTCCCTTTTTGCAACTGCTAAGTTGCCTATGAATGCTACTGTGTGTGTACCTACTCTTTAGTATTAATAAATCCTCCTCTTATCCCAAAAAAAAAAAAAAAAAAATAGCTAACACTCGGTTGAGGTTAAAAGAATTTTTAATGAAATCTATTACTCACTCCATTTCAAAATAAGTGAATTGTTTGGGTATTTATTGGTGTTTCAAAATAAGTGAATCATTGAATTTTTTTCTAAATTTGTCCTTATGATTTGACAACCAATTAAATTTATGTCTTTAATGTTTTTTCCTTAATACGTGTGTCAAAATCCAACAATTCATTTATTATGAAACGAAGAAAGTATTAACTAGTGGCGAGTGGCCCGAGTTTTATACTTCTTTTGTCTGATATGTGCTACTTTTCGATTTAATTTGTTTCACAAAAAATATCACTTTCTTATATTTAGAAATAATTTAAATTAAAATTTTAATTTCATGCTTACTAAATTATTCATGACCACATAAATATTTTAGACTTATTTCAGATTATAAATTTCAAAAGTCTTCCACTTTTTCTACTCCCTATCTATTTAAATGGTGTCACAAAAATTAAAATGAAAGTAATAAAATTAAAAATTACTAATTGAAATTCCTTTTTATGTATTTCATGCTTCATTTATTTGTACATAATAAAAGTGTCAATTTTGATCACTACTCATAGTCATTAACTATATATTTAATTTGATGTTTGCATCTTATTCATTTAGATGTCGGACAAGTGAACTTTTTTATAATGATATTTCACATCTTAATTGTGTAGTACTCCTATGTATTCAATTCAATATTTTTTATGTTTTAGTTTTTTTTTTTTCTTTTTCAAATACTTCTTGTTAGATAACAATACACGCAAAAACAACAAAAAAGAAGAAACATTGCAAAGTCAAACGAATTTAAGGATTTAATTTTTTTATGTGGGAAAAAAGATTAAATAAAATTCTAAATTTCTAAATAACTGTAACGCCTTGGGAGTACACCCTGGACGTCACACGGTGCTTTCGGTCACAAGTAACCACAAGCTAACCCATGAGCTGATACCTACTGTGAGTACGGAATAAAATTGATAACAATGACATGTGCGAAAATTAACTGAAAAACGCCATAAGATTTTAAGTTCTGAAAATAATACAACTGAATCCATAAAACTGAAACATGTGCGGAAATACTGAAATCTGACTAATAGGACTGACAAACTAACTAACTATCTGAAGTGTTTGAAAGCCTCTAAACTGATTGAGGAGTTGATGGGACAAGCCCTCAACTAACTCCTACTGACTAAATGAAAAGAAATGCTGAAAGAAACATATTAGGTCCTCGAAACATGAGGACTCACCAATGTTGTTGCTGTTGATAAGATAAACTGTCTAAGCCCAATCAGGGAACTATGCATTTGAACCTATGATATTAAACATCATAGTGCAAGAAACAAGCATGCAGTCAGTACTTTGAATGTACTGGTATACAAGATGAGGTTAGGCTGAAATGTATATGCTTATGTGCATGAAGTAAATACTGACTGAATAACATGAGATAACTGATGCATAAAATATGTAAAAGCTGTAAAATCTGAGAATGTATGACCAAGCATATAACATGTTTCTGAAATAGTCTGTAAACTGAATACTAAAATCTGATAACTGAATAACTGATAGTTGTATGCTATGGTCAATGCAAACCTGAAACTGAATTCTATACTGAATATTAAACTTAGACTGAAACTGTGGGAGGTATCATCTAACCAACATGTCCCAAATCTGAGCTGATAGGGGTCCAACCAGTAACCCTAGTTGGAAGGGTGCTAGTAACGAGCCACGGGTACTAACAATGGTTGTGGAGTCAGTCCTAACTGTCGGGTGACCCCTGAGATCAGTCCTAAGCTGGTGAGTGATCCCTGAAGAATGTCAGTCCTAAACTGGCGGGTGACATCTCTAAATTCTACACTAGCTACATTGTTTTGGAACTTAGGGACTGCTACAAAGGACCCAGTCCTAACTGGCGGGTGAGCCCCCATCCCTAGGTTTTCTCGGTGCAGAATCCTACTCCCAACTGAACTGACACTGAT
Organism: Capsicum annuum; assembly: GCF_002878395.1. Taxonomy (NCBI): domain Eukaryota; kingdom Viridiplantae; phylum Streptophyta; class Magnoliopsida; order Solanales; family Solanaceae; genus Capsicum; species Capsicum annuum. The sequence continues at coordinate 158,707 of NW_025856414.1, read as the reverse complement.
TACGGGACTGAACTATGTTTAACCAAACAAGGAACTGATCATGATAACTACTGAATGATAATGCTATTGATTTATCCAAAACTATTCTAAAACTACTGAAATTCTGTAAATAGCTAAGTAACGGGTGTTCATAACCCCTAGGACTTAATGGAAATATCACTAAGGACACATACAAGCTTTGACAACCATAATAGGGAATCATTACGTAAAGACCATCACTTTGGCATTTTATCAAACACATGGATATCAATACTTTAACATGGGGATGCTTTTAAACATGATGAGATAACACGATCACATGATAAAATCATAAACTGAGAATTTATTCTGAATCGCATGCACATATTACGGAAATTACAATATTTAAAACATATTATAATCCATTCTGCATGAAAACAATTGTAATCATGACTTGAAATCAAATTACCAAGATATTGATGAACATATTTCAACTTTCAAATGTGTAAAGGCTCTTTCGATCAAAAACTCTTGGAAACATAATACATGATCGAAATTCATAAGAGTTTCATGGATATAATTTATAGTAATATGTAAAACAATAGTCTAAATCTTAAAAATGAATTCTTGGACTCCATGGGTGAAAAGGACCCATGAATGAACCTCACACATACCTTAATTGATGAATTCATGATGATTCCTAATGGTTTTATTAAAATTAAGCTTGAATCTCTTGATTCTTTTGAAAAGGTTAGGGTTTGTTCTCGAGAGAGGCAGCCTTCTTCTGTGAGGATTTTGTAAAATAGGATATCAAATTATGTTTTTGAGACCTTAAGTCCCATGTTATAGACCAAATAGGTGAAGGAAAAAGACCCAATTACCCTTGCAAAACCAGAAATAGGAGCTAGAAAAATAAGGGCATGCGATGGAGCATACGCAACGGGCTCTGGTCCACCGAACTGGACCATGCGCCGCGGCCTCTATCGCGGGCACCCTTACGGGTGAAATGGAGAGCGTGCCGCGGGCTTATCCCGGTGCTGCTACTATTTTGGAAATTCAAACACACCCTTACGCTCGTCCAAAAATTCTGAAACTCACCCGAGATGTACTATCGACAACCCTAATCATTAATCAACTTAAAATTTAACGTTCCAATGTTGGAAAGGTCGAAAATAAAATCATCAAAGTTTAAGGGGCTTTGAAAATGACTAAGTCCTAACACTTAGTGAAATTTTCTAACTCTTGGACCCCTTTTACATTCAGTGGTGAGCTGAATTGAGTTAGGATCTTACGGGATCTTACAATAACTCATCTAATGTACATGCTCATATTCCAAAGGAAAGAAAAAGTGAGCAAAAGTAATATGTAGAACAATAAAAATACTGCACATGAGAGCACTTTAAACATCCTAGTAGAAAAACATAAAAGGTGGCTTTATTTACAAAAATATATAAAGCAACTGAAGTAATAAAATAGAATAGTAAGGGTAAAATGTAAATCGAAAAACTACTGCATCTGAAGGCACTCTAAGCTTGTTATAATGACATAAAAAGGTGATTTTATTTACAAATTACACAAACAATTAAAGTAATAAAATAAAATACGAAAGGCAAAATGTACATTGAAAAAGTACCATACAAATAGCACAATTGAAATTAAATAAAACCTATTTGAATTTTTTATCAATAAAGATAAAAAATACAACTTTCACAGCATTGATTTTCAAGATTACTGAGCAAAATTATTTTATAATTCCTATATTGCCCTCATGGTCGGCAACTATGTCAATCATGAGGTATCTTCTTGTTATGGCTTATATATCAATACTTCTACTCTTAATATATAAGCCATAATAAGCAGGCATTTCATGGTCGAAATGTTTACCGATCATGAGAATGTTTAGTGATTACAAAATAATTTTGCTAGGTGATCTTGTAAATTCAATGATTTAAAAATTATATTATTATATTTATTGACTAAATATTCAAGTGGCTTTTGTTTAATTTCATTTGTGCTACATAATCAGTACCTTTTCAAACATAACTTGTTTATTTGTAATTTTCACATATTGTGTCAGATCTCCACCAATAAAATTTTTGTAAGAGGGTTTTATTTTTTGCAATATAATGTAAAATAAGATACAAGAAATCACAATCAAGTAAACAAGATAAGATATAAAGATATGTTTATGAAAAAGGAAAGAAAGGGAGACGAGATTTAAAAGAAAGAAAGAAAAATCTAACAATTAAAATATATTAATCATTAAATTCATTCCAAGAGGAAAGCGAGATTGAACTCATACAATGAGTGGACAATTTAGTTAAAAGTGACAAAAGAGTTTGAAAATGAGGTGTAGGTGACTCAAGTTTTAATAATTGATTGGAGGTGACAATTACTTTATTATAGATTAAGAAAGTTGGTGAAATTTGAAAATAGTCTACAAGTTTTTTTTAATTTACACTTTGATTCAAATATAAAAAACTAATATAACTAGAAACGGAGGAAAAAAAAGCACGTTTCTCTCTCTTCTCATCCGTCGTTGTTTTCTTTCTCTTCGCGATTTTTGTTGTTCATTGTTGCTGCTAATTTATTCATCATCTTCTGCTTCATGATGATCATCTTTTACTTCATTATTATGTTCATGTTCTTCTTGTCGACCATTGTTGTTGGTTTTACCTCTACTGTTGCTACTTGACCAATTTTTTAGGTAAAATTTTATTTTGAACATCACTTTGACATTACTTCATAGGTGAATTTGATAAGTAAAATTATGATTTTTAGTTAAATTTGTCATCTGGGTAAACTTCTACTACTGTTTTTTAACAATGGAAATAACCCGTTCATGAATCCAACCTAAGAGTCATCTGTTTAAATAGATGACCCATCTGTTGCGACAGATGAGTTATCTGTTGCAACAGAAGACTCATATGTTGGATTTATGTTTATGGTTCTATAGTGCCCGTAACTTAAATCGAACAAATGGGTCATCTATTGAAACAAACGAGTTATCTGTTACAACAGACTAGTTATCTGTTGTATTAGATGAGTTATCTGTTACAACAGACTAGTTATTTGTTGTAACAGATGAGTTATCTTTTACAACAGAGGAGTAATCTGTTGCAACAGAGGAATAAACTAGTTGGAACAACACAAAATAGCTCCTGCTACAAACCCAACAAATAATAAATATATTTCAAAAGGTGGTCCATCTGTTGAAAGAAATCAAAACTCTTGCTATTGCTATTGGATTCAAAATTGTTCCTTACGTCCAATCGTCGACATGTTTGTTGAGAAGAAGAAATAGACAGAAACATCAATTTTTCATTAAACAAAACAAAATACATTAGGTAGGTAGATCAGATATAAATAAAAATAAAAATACATACGCTAAAAGAAAAAACATAACCTAATTATTATTATTATTATTATTATTATCATTATTTTTATTATTGTCAGTCGGACAATCGTCAACCGATAGTAGCATGGCCCTTCTCAGCTTGCGAATCTCTCGGAGCATTCTTACTCTCACAGTTCCCAACTCACACTGCAGGTCATTAACCTACCTATTAAGTTCCCGTACGATGTCACATAGAATAGCAATGTCCCATACAGGATCAACCATATCTAGAACACACATAAATTAAAAAAAAATATAAAAACACAAGTAAACAAAAGAGTCTGAATGTAATACAATGTATACTACCAATTGGGTAGATTTATACAATAAGAAAGAAAAAAACTTACCTAAGTCAGAGAAAAGGTATATGGTATTTGAAGAGAAAGTGGTTGAAGATGTAACATGAAAGACAAGATGCAAGAAATAAATAGAGTGTAGTAAAATGAATGAGTAAGGAGGGACCTATTTATAGAGGATTGAATTTGAATGACTTAGGCAAAAAGGCGCGACTGTTCACCTCCATTTTATTAATTATATTCAAACTGGAGACTTTTTTATTACTGGAAAAAGTTATGACTTAATTAAATCAAGTTGCTGACTTTTTGGTTATTGTGATAAGTCATGACTTTTTAGCTTATTATTATTAATTAGTTCTTAAATTTAAATAACTTTTTTCTCAATTAAATAATCAAAAACTTCTTACCTTTTCAATAACCATTTTTTTTAATAATAATAACCATTTTTATTGAATTGTGGCAACAAATTGTATATCTATTGCATCAGATAACCTATCTGTGGTCACAGATATACAATCTGTTGCAACAAATGAACCATTTGTGCGACATATAATCTATCTATTGCAACAAATTTGTTATCTATTCCATCAGATGTCTACAACTGATGCAACAAATGGACCATCTGTTGGATCATCATATACATTCATTAATCCAAATTGGTGACTTTTTTATTATATAAATAAAAAATATATTTTTAAAACAAAAATGATGAAAAGTCACAACTTGTCACCTATTTAATATTAACATCAATTATTCAAATTAAATAACTATTTTTTATGATTATAAATTGTGTTTATCATCATATACTTTAATTAATCCAGAGCGGTGACTTTTTTTTATCATATAATAAAAAAATTAAAAAACATATTTTTTAAAAAATGATGAAAAGTCACGAGTTGTCACCTATTTAATATTAACATCAGTTGTTAAAATTACATAACCATTTTTTATGATTATAAATTGTGTTTATCATTTATTTCCTTATTATTTATTTACAAACCATTTTTCATATTAAATAATTGAAAAGTCATGACTTTTGACTCTCTCAATAACAATAATCTCTTTTTATTAACAATCATCGATTGCAATATATGATCCATCTATCGCAATAGATTAACCATCCATTGCAACATATGGTCCATCCGTTACCACAAACGCTTAATGCCTACCTCCAACCGTCGACATGTTGAGAATAAGAAATAATCATAATGAAAATTAAATATTAAATAAGAATTAAAAATTTAAAGTCGACCGAACATTGATTTTTGAATTCATTATACACAAATATACAAAAAAAATAAAACATAAATTAGGTTCCTCCCTTAGGTAGATCTTATATAATAAAATAAAATACATATGCTAAAAGAAAAAAATATAACCTAATTATTACTATTACTATTATTATTATTGTTGTTGTTGTTGTTGTTGTTGTTGTTGTCATCGTCAACCAGTTAATCGTCATCTGATAGCAGCAGGGCCCTCTTCAGTCTTGCTCTCATGGCGCCCAACTCCCACCGGAGTTCATGAATCTGCCTTTCAAGTTCTCGCAAGGAGTTGCACAAAATCACCTTGTCCAAATACGGATCAACCATATCTAGAAGTGAAGTTATGTATAATTACATCCCTTAATTAAATAAAACAGGTGACTTTTCGAATATGTAAATTAAAAAAATAGATTTAAATACAACATTTTATCTTTATTGTATTTCAGAAAGAAAAGAAAATAGCTTTAAAATAAATCTAACATATGGATAATCTGTTGCAAAATATATTCTATCTGTTTGATAATTTACAACATATTGACAATCTATTGCAACAGGTGTATATATCTGTTTGATTATTTCCAACGTCTAAGTCATATGTTGCAATAGATTGATCATCTGTCGTAACAAATGTCTATAATTGTTTGATAATTTTAATAGATGGGTTATTTGTTGCAACCGGTTAGTCATCTGTTTATTTAAATTAAGCCATAGATGGGATAGGAAGAATAAGATGTGTGCAGATGGATGAATCCACTTTCATGTGTGAGAGTTATGCATTACTGATAAGGTCATCGAGACAACACGTTCACATAAAGCACAATGATTTTGTGAATATAGCTTTTAACAGATTAGGCATTAATCATTCAAACAAGATCCTGCATTTTACAGTTAAGTTTGATAGGTTCGAATTAACAAGGCTGACGGGCCATGGAGATGGTGTCAATACCCTGTTACGAATTAATGACAGTTGTTGCTCATGTTTATGCATGTCAAGTTTTGAAAAGAGATCAATATTTGGTGTTATTGCATAGATTCATTACCGATTGGACTTAACTTAAGGGTGCATTGGACTCTGAGAAGGCCTTCGAAACCTCCTACTGCAGGAAACAAGAACAAAAAAGAAATAGAAATTCCCCTTCCCCAAATTTAAATGGACGGGTTATTCGAGAAGATGATTATACGCCAGAAGGATCCGTAGGAGAATACCTGCGAGGGAAAAGGGAGTTGATAAAAGACTATATATTTGAAACCTAATTGAAGAGGAAACATAGGGTATCAAGAAAGGAACTTCTAACGAATCTTGCTGATGAAACTGACTTAAAATGTGAGAAATCTGAATCAAGTGCAAATATGAAAGCGTATCCAGTAATGAAAATCTATCTGTCATCTCTCTCAAAGAAAAATAGTATTGCTGGACACTTTGCTAGGAAATTATGACTAGTTAGCATGGTCGAAATGATCACCTATGGAGAAAATTATAGAACACCAAGAAAGCAGCTTTGTAGGCACCGAGGGTTGAAATGATATACAGTAAGTCAAGAAAACTTGCGCCAAGAACAGTTGAAGTTAAAACAAAGAATCAAGCCAAGATGGAAGTTTCTGAATTTTAAAATGCATCCCATTCCTTCTTGTTTGTGGTTCCGATTAGGTCCACTGCTATTGACCTTAATGGAACCACAAACAATATTGAAAGACAGATTGAGTATAATTACTTCCTTAGCAATATGGATGTAATTGATTGTGTTATCTTTCTTTAATATGCTTTCAATATATCTTGAAGAAGATCAGATGCTTGTTGTAGTATGTGAAGCCCGTGCAGTTGCCAGATCTCTTAAAAATTATCAAATGTGTGTTTTCACGATAACATGATCAGTAATACATACCTCCCACATATGAAGTGATTTCTTCTGCAAGCAACTTATTCCTCCGAACCCATCTTTATTGTAGCCTTTTGTATTGGTCGGAAAAAAGTTGATCAACTTTCACTTTCTTATATCTATAAACAAGATAAAAACAATTGATGTCAAATAAGGAAAGAACAAAAAGAACATTACAATTGTTGTCTGCATAATTTTTAAAAAAGATAACACAAAATTGAATAAATACAACACATTTCAATATCTGTTCAATAGTTGATCCATATGTTGCAACATGTCTGTTACAATAGATTGTCTATATATTGTAACATATTACCCATCTGTTGCAACATATTCCACATCTGTTCAAAAGACAGGCGGTCTATTGTAACAGGCTATGCATCTGTTGCAACAAATGGATGACATATTGCAACATATGGGTCATCTGTTGGAATAAATCAAATCGGCCTTGCTAGTAGTTTAATTTGTTCCAACAGTTGCTCCGTCTGTTGCAACATCAACAACAAAGAAAAAACACCATTTATTCCAACACCATCAATAATACCAACACCACACGTTCCAACAACACTAATCCCACCACCAACATTAAAAATAAAGAAACAAATAAAAAACATACAAAACAAAAATAATGCCAACAACGCTTCTAAAGTTCTCTCAATAGATGAGTTTTTTTGCATTTTTTAATAAAAACAACGGTTCGTTAATTCAAGACTTAAAAGTCATATTTTCTTCAATTTTCTCAATAAATAGGATATGGGTAATGGGTAATTAAATAAAAAACAAATATAAATAACTAATTTAAATAACTTGCAAAGAAGAAGATGAGAATGAAAGAGCAATAGTGAATCATACCTACAATGTCAAAAGCAAGGGGATCAAAACAACAATCTCAATCAAGAAAAGATATAGATTGACTGAGATAAAATTATCCTCATGATAAAGAGGAGAGAAAATAGAGAAAAAAGAGACAGTTGTGATAACCCTAAAGAGGAGAGAAAGAAAAAGAAGAGAGATAAAATAATTTATGGTTGGAGGTGAGATAATTCTAGAGATGGATTTAAATATTCATTAATAACTTTGAGGGGCATGAGGAGACGAGTGACGTTGAAAAGATAAGATATGACAACTCAAAAAGGAGATTTTTGAGTTATCCAAGAAATATTTTTTACCGTCTTAGTATTTTATATTTTTTATTTTGGACAGAAAATTACTTTAAAATAAAAAAAAAGATTTCCAAATAGATATGTCATCTGTTGCAATAGATATCAATATCTGTTTGAAAATTTTCATCAGCACAGTCATCTGTCGCAATAGATGCAAATGTCTCTTTGATAATTTATAACAGATAGGTAATCTGTTGCAACAGATATCAATATCTTTCTAAAAATTTTCAACAGCTCAGTCATCTATCACAACAAATGCAAATGTCTAATTGATAATTTACAATAGATAAGTAATCTGTTGTAACAAATTTTCTTGCAATTAAATTAGCAAGAACTAGAAATGAGTTTATAGGGTCAACAACAATTTCAATTGAGTCTTTGTTATTGTATGATATTTTTATTGCGTTCCTTCCGACCCGAGTCATCAATCGATTAATCTAAATTGAAACGATTCATATTAACCCTATGATTTAGGTAATACCTAAATTGATTTAGCTAGAACTAGGGATGAGTTCATAGGGTCAACTGTAATTTCGATTGAGTCTTTGCAATTGCCTGATGTTGGTATTGCGTTTCTTCTGACTTGAGTCGTCAACCGATCAATTTGAGTTAAAATGATTCAGATTAACTTATTATTAAGCTAATACCTAAATTGATTTACCTAGAACTAGGGATGAGTTCATAGGGTCAATGATAATTTTAATTGAGTCTTTGTAATTGCATGATTTTGGTATTGCGTTTCTCCCGACCTGAGTCATTAATCGATCAATCTGAGTTGAAATTATTCATATTAACTTATTATTGAGATAATACCTAAATTAATTTATCTAGAACTAGGGATGAGTTCATAGGTTCGACAATAATTTCAATTAAGTCTTTGCAATTGCATGATGTTGGTACTGCATTCCTCTTGACCTGAGTCGTTAATCGATCAATCTGAGTTGAAATGATTCATATTAACATATTATTAAGCTACTACCTAAATTGATTTACCTAGAATTAGGGAAAAGTTCATAGGGTCAACTACAGTTTCAATTGAATCTTTTCAATTGCATGATATTGGTATTACGTTCTTCTCGATATGAGTCGTCAATCGATCAATTGAGTTGAAATGATAAATATTAAATTTTTATTGAGATAATACCTAAATTTATTTATCTAGAACTAGGGATGAGTTCATAGGGTCAACTACAATTTTAATAGAGTCTTTGCAATTGCATGATATTGGTATTGCGTTCCTTATTATGTGACTTTACCCCTCTTAATTGTCTTTTTCTAGTAGTTTTAAACTAGCACTGCACGTGAGAAGGTATATAGTAGATTTTGAGGTGCAATACTAATGTCATGGAGGAGATATGATTGTAGGTTGTAGTTAAGTGAGATATGGTATTTGGGTTGCTTTCCCAATTTGATGGACTAATATAATATGTGGCATGCCTCATCGATGGCACATGATTGGTTCTAGACAATAGGCTTGAACTTTATATGTAGATTGTGGTGGTAAGAATAGTTGCTTAAGGTTAATGATGCATATTTTGTGAGAGTAAGTAGTAGGCTTGATTTGATGTGTGTAATAGCGTAGGTTGGCAATTTGGGAAAAAGGAGTGGATAATTGTGATATATTTGTAGATACAAGAGACTACTATTAAAATGATGAATTGTGGTTGAGTCATTAAGTGCATAAGAGTGTTAAGTATATAAGAATGAGTCGAACCCCAGGTAGCATGTTGTTAGATAAGGTTTTATATGTATAAGTGTCATGTGTACCTAGTTCATGTTCTTGAATTTTGTAGTATTGAGAAGTCTGGGGTATTGTTGTACGGTGTAATTTAGAGTTGAATTGACGTAATATAGGTAGACAATATGGGCCTTTGGTATAGTTTTACAAATTTTATGAAGTTGTAAGTTGTTTGATTAGAGTTCTAATGTTAGAATGTTAAGTAGTGGAGAATGGATTTTTTTTATGTGATAAGGAGTGAGGATGTGTATGCTCATGAGACTATGAGTTGTAGGGTGATGGCTATAGAGGCTAGCAAAAGTTAAGAGAAGCGTTCCCGGTCACACCCCTTTTCGCTTGAGGGTCGAGTCGAAGGATTTTTCCGATTAAAGTAACGATATTGATTAGTGTTTAATTTATTTGCAGAGTCGCCACTTGAAATTGAGTTATGGTGTTCCAAGTCACCTCTTGAATCCCTAATCAAAAGAAAATGACTCTTCATTAGTCTGCGAAAACAGAACATTGGGTAAGGAATTTTATTGACCGAGGGAAAGGTGTGAGGCACCCCTCGGATCCCGTGGTTCTAATACAGTCGCTTTTATTGACTTATTTTAACTTAAACTATTTTGATAAATCATATTAAGGCCTAAATTCGTTCATTTTTTATTATACCTAAATCTGTCTATATATCTTATATTATACTAGTGAAAATTAATTATAGAAAATATTTGTCAAAGTACATTATTGCATCTTTGAATTATTTTTAAATGTCTCGAAAAGATGCATACGCCACATTCTTAATTAAGACAAAAATTTTAAACGTGTCTAAAATTTGCCTAGCGTTAAAGGTGTTGATTTCATCTCTTGTAAACTCGAGACAATTTTTTCTTATTCATTTTATTCTTTTTCACTCTTTTACAAGGAGTTTCAAAACAAAATTCATGTCTCATCTCGATTCTTTCACATTTAATTATCGGGCCTTAAACTTTTATCAAGAGGTCGATGGTTCTAATATTTATGAATCAAAACTAACTAATTGGAAGCACAAATTAGCAACAACTAATCACAGAAAATAACTCAATTGTTGTAAGTGAAGGTGGGATTCCAAACGGTACATAACAAAATTGATATATGACTGTCATAAGCCACATGTCCTTCATAGAACAAAATTATTTAGATTTCATGTTTATAACAATTCATGTAATATGACTTTCAACATGAAAAACAAACAGCAAGGTACTTGGATTTTAAAACCAAGCAAACATGAGGCATACGATTATCATTTTTAGCTCTAACCGATTCGTAATACAAATCTAAAAGAATTTGTTTTAGCTTTAGGAATTAATGTTTAAAAATGGATCTCATCTTCTCCATCGATGAATAGATAATAGAGTCCACTTTAATTCAAACACAAATTAGAACATATTTATATCCAAGATATTAATATCTTGAAACCTTCAAATCCACGGACAACTATTAAAATGCTCTGAAGGGCAATTAAACATACAACTCAGATTTAAAACCACACATAAATAATCAGCTCAGATTTCATGCTTTGATTCATAAAACTTAAATGATTATAAGAACAGAAACATCGCCACCAAAAATTCAAACGAAAACCCGACCTTCACTCTTTTCTTTCTTTTTCTTCTCTTGTTTACCGCCTTTCTTTGTTTTCTTCTTCAAAGTTTTTCCTTGTCTGTATTTTTCTCTCTGTTAATTTTTCTCTCTCAATTCTCTTTCTGATTCTCTCTGTCTTTTCCAATGTCTCAAGTATGTAATTCTGTGTGATGTAATTTGAGGGGATTTCCTTAAATAAAGGGCTTTTAGGGGTAACAGTTAAGGGGAATCAGATAAGGGGGAAGATGTTGGGTAGTTTTAAGATTTGAATTTTTTAAAATATTTTTTTAGTTAAAATATAGAAAATAAAAATAAATTAAAAATACAATATTAACTACTTAATTTTTATATTTAAGAAAATATAATAAAAGTTTACAAATAGTCAAAAATAAATATAATTAAAGTAATACTAAAACTACTAGCTTATTTATTCAAATTTTAAAGAGAAATATATATTTTTGAATTTTTTTTATTATTTTAAAAATAAAAATAAAAATAAGATATCCCAAAATATAACTTTATTTATTTATTTTTAATTAAAAACTTATTGAAAAATAAAATAAGAGCTAAAATAGATATTGGACAAAATATAAGTATTTAATGTCGAGAAAAAAAATAGGTTTAAAAACTCGGAGAGAGTCAATAATAGCGTGTCTACATTTCGCCCCTCTTTGTGTGAAATCTCGAAGTGTTTTCATACAAAGAAGTAGACAAAGAGATGGTTTTTGGTCCTTCGATTATTCGAAAAATGAGGATAAAATATGTGACCGAGTCTTGGTTTTAGATCGCCTACATATTCCGGGTTATAAGAGAATCAGGTCACGTGTAGTTCAAAGGTAAAATAGTGAGAGAACGAGTTAGAGATCGAGTGAGGTTCCGTTGAGTTTTCAGTTCATGACTTCTGTTTTTACAGTCACATGAATAACAAAAATAAAATTGTAGATATAAGTGAAAGATCCTATCTATTCAGCTATTCTGCAATCTTGACTTGAATCTTCATGACTTTTCAAATAGTGAGATAGTCGTTAGTTTGAGTTGAGTCTTGAAAAATGAAATGTTCCTCCATGTTGGCTCTTGCCATTGGAGAGGAACTTGATAATCTTCCTTCTTCAGACTTTCCTCTGACTTGAACTTGAAAATCTTCACCCTATTCTTCAGGCGGGCTCCTGAACTTGCAACTGATAATGTTTACCCTATTCTCCAGGTGTGCTCTTAACTTGCTATTTCTTCACCCTATTCTTTAGGCGGATTCCTGACTTTCTATTTCTTCACCCTATTCTTCAGGTGGGCTCCTGACTTGTTATTGACTCAAAATAAAAGGTAAACTAGTAAAGAAAAATCGCACTCTTCAGAAGGGTCCCAAGAATAAAATAAATTTCCATTATTCAGGAAAGTCCTGAGCAGAAAATAAATTCTTATTCTTCAGGAGGGTCCTGAGCATAAAATAAATTCTCATTCTTCAGGAAGGTCCTGAGCATAAAATAAATTATCATTCTTCAGGAAGGTCTTGAGCCAAAAAATAAATTCCCATTCTTCAGGAGGGTCCTGAGCAAAAAATAAATTTTCATTCTTCAGGAGGATCCTAAGCATATATAAATTCCAATTCTTTAGGAGAGTCCTGAGCATAAATAAATTCACATTCTTCAAGAGGGTCCTGAGCATAAAATAAATTTTCATTCTTCAAGAGGGTCCTGAGCATAAATAAATTCTCATTCTTCAAGAGGGTCCTGAGCATAAAATAAATTCTCATTCTTCTGGAGGGTCTTGAGCCAAAAAATAAATTTCCATTCTTCAGGAGAGTCCTGAGAAAAAAAATAAATTTCCCTTCTTCAGGAGGATCCTGAGCATAAAATAAATTCTCATTCTTCAGGAGAGTCCTGAGCTGAAAAGTAAAAGTCCCATAAACACGAACAAAATTTTTGCCCTAGTTTGCACTAGAAAATTTTGTGAGTGTAATCAAATCACAAGTTTTGGAAAGTACAGTAAGGAGGGTGAACCAAGGCCTTACTAAAGAAATACGTTTCTTCAAAGTAAAACTGATGACCAAAATTAGTAAATTCGTCTCTTAACACATGAAACTTACATTACACAGACAAGAAAGTGCGTCTCCTAAGGATTAAATGAAATGACTCAACTAGAAAGTGCGACTTTTAGGGGTGAATGTTCAAGTTAGGAAGTGCATTACCTAACACATAAAAACTGAAATACCCTGACTGGAAAGTGCGTCTCCTAGGGGTTAAATGAAATGACTCGACTAGAAAGTGCGTCTTCTTGGAGTGAATGTTAAAGTTAGGAAGTGTGTTACCTAACACATGAAAACTGACATACCCTGACTGGGAAGTGTGTCTTCTAGGGGCTACATGAAATGACTCGACTAGAAAGTGCATCTTCTAGGAGTGAATGTTCAAGTTAGGAAGTGTGTTACCTAGCATATGAAAACTGACATACCCTGACTAGGAAGTGAATCTCCTAGGGGTTAAATGAAATGACTCGACTAGAAAGTGTGTTTTCTATGAGTGAATGTTCAAGTTAGGAAGTATGTTACCTAACACAAGAAAACTGACAAACCCTGACTAGGAAGTGCATCTCCTAGGGGTTAAATGAAATGACTCAATTAGAAAGTGCATCTTCTAGGAGTGAATGTTCAAGTTAGGAAGTGAGTTACCTAACACATGAAAACCGACATACCCTGACTAGAAAGTGTGTCTCCTAGTGGTTAAATGAAATGATTTAACTAGAAAGTACGTCTTATAGGAGTGAATGTTAAAGTTAGGAAGTGTGTTACCTAACACATCAAAAATGACATACCCTGACTAGGAAGTGCGTCTCCTAGGGGTTAAATGAAATTACTCAACTATAAAGTGTGTCTTCTAGGAGTGAGTGTTCAAGTTATGAAGTGCATTAACTAACATACCCTGACTAGGAAGTGCATCTCCTAAGGGTTAAATAAAATGACTCGATTAGAAACTGTTTCTTCTAGGAGTAAAGATTTAAGTTAGGAAGTGCGTCACCTAACACATGAAAACTGACATACCTTGACAAGGAAGTGTGTCTCCTAGGAGTAAATATAAGAACTCGACTAGAAATTTTGTCTTCTAGGAGTGAAGGTTCAAGTTAGGAAGTGCATTACCTAACAAATAACTGAAATGACCTAGACAAGAAAGTGCGTACCCTAGGGGTTAAATGAAATGACTCAACTAGAAAGTGTGTCTTCTAGGAGTGAAGATTCAAGTTAGGAAGTGTGTTACCTAACAAATTAAAACTTAAATTAACCATACAAGAGAGTGAGTCTCCTAGGGTTTAAATGAAATGAATCGACTAGAAAGCACATCTTCTAGGAGTGAAGGTTCAAGTTAGGAAGTGTGTTACCTAACAAATAAAAACTTGAATTATTCAGACTAGAAAGTGCGTATCCTAGGGGCATGGGATGATGAGTTTTCACCATGACTATGCTTACTAAACATGTGAAGCAATATTGCCTCTTGCATTCGCAAAAGTGAGGAAATGCACCTTTTGATATTTAAGCTTTGAATCCCTTGATTTAAAGATAACATGTGTTTTTTGTTTCATATAACGAAAACTTGTGAGTTTTTTAAAAAACATGGTGGTTGATTTGCGGCTTTTGGCTACCAAGGCGACGACTCTTGCACTTGTCATGCTCAGCTCCATTTCAAATCATTGATAGGTATTTTTGACTTGTCATACTTTTGATCCCAAATTCTAGCTACTAAAAGTATTTGACTCAACTCATATTTCCCTTGCATGATGCCCCTGGGTTGAACTTCTAATGCACTTTTTATATTCTTATGATCCTAAAAAAAAACTGTCGGATGACAAGCATTCTCGAATACCTTGCTTTATTTTTGAAACATGTTATCTTTGTGTGTCGGCTCTTTGTCTTGATTTGCACAACAGAAGGAGTTGATAGCAAGTTTTGAAGTCCTTTCTCATTTGTCTTGACATAAATTTGACTCAAAAATACACAAAAGATGAAGATAATGATTTTTCTTTTGACCACAAAGACACAAA
The DNA here is from genome assembly GCF_002878395.1 of Capsicum annuum. Taxonomy (NCBI): domain Eukaryota; kingdom Viridiplantae; phylum Streptophyta; class Magnoliopsida; order Solanales; family Solanaceae; genus Capsicum; species Capsicum annuum. The sequence goes on along the minus strand of NW_025856414.1, from coordinate 143,385 downwards.
AAATAAAAATAAAAATAAGACAATATCTTTTTTTTTCAAAAATGTCAAAAAGAAAAACTTATCTGGGAGTGGCAGCTGATTCTAGTGGTTATGACATGAATTTTGAACTAAGAAATCGGATCTTTCCACACTAATCATTTGTCAAATTTTGTTAACTTATTGAATTTGAAATGGATACATTCTTGAACTTGCTCCCTTTGGATTACAATCCTCCTTCGGCTAGTGGCACCTCAATAAATTTTGGCCAACAAGCCTATCTTATTTTTATTTTCTTCTCAACTCACTGTCGTCTTATGATGCCTATGAGGATTTTCACCTATAAAACTCTCTCATTTTTATTGTTCTTACAACTCACTATCACCTTATGGTGCCCAAGAGGGTTTTCACAGATAAGACACTCTTATTTTTTATTGTTCTCACTTTTTTTTATCTACGAAGAAAAATGGATCCCAAAATATGAAACATCATATATCCATAACATGCTTAGCCTTGAAATTCTCAAAGATTGAACAAAAGGTCTTTCTTTGGTTATAACTTGTCTTTTGGAAAGGGTTAGAAAGAAAGGGAGGCATGAAGCTCAAAATATATATTATATAGGGTGAGATTTACAATTTTCGAAATCGACTCATAAGGAAAATAACTTTTTCCTCAATTTTATTTCATACTGGGCAACTTTAAATTTTTCCTTTGTTGGACCGAACCCTTGAGTAGGGCTGCCTACGTATCTTGTCATAGCAAGAATCAGGTCAAACATAATTCAGGCAAGTCATTATTTTTCTTGATTTTGATTTTTTTTCATCATCATTTTTTTATCATCATCATTTTCATTTTATTTTTCATTTTGAACCTTTGACTTTAATTGATTCCTAAAGAGGATTATGAAAGAAAAATCAAATCAAAGCTCAAAAGGGGTAAGCAAGGATGACACAACATTTGGATAGAAGAATCAAATGTCTTAGTCATATCAATCCTTAAAAATGCAAATACATAACATGCAATGAGAGAGTGGATCATAAAAATCATGCACATTTTTTCAACATTGACCTTGACTGAGCAGGTGATCACGTGTCACTTCTTTCATGCTTGTGAAACATATAGGCCCATTTGTGTTGTACTTTCCTCACAACAGATGACTATTTTTTTTAGCTAACTTCCTTTTGCTTTTTCTGACAATAGAAATTATATATTCTCTGGTTGATCTCATTCAAAATGGTTGAGATGGACCCAAAGTGATTGCCTCAATATATTCAAGTGAGCCTGTAACTAGGTCCCCAAACATCTCAATACTTTACTTATTTCCTTATATTATTTTTGTCAACTTAATTTCTTGACTCGATGTTTCAGCATTAGATTAGGTTTTAAGATCTGGTGAAAATTCATCATGCATATCATATCACTAGAATCCCCATAAAAAGAACTATGTAAAGAAAGGAAAGACAAATAAATAATATATCTTAAAAAATAAATAAACATAAAAATAAAAGGGACACACATTTTGTTGTCAAAAAGATAAAAGTGTTTGAACAAAGACAATAAGAAATAAGACAAGATAGATCCCAAACTACAACCCTGAAATAATCCGGGTGGCCAGAAGAAAAACAAAACAGACTCTTAAAACTCCCTCCTTGTGAGGAGTGAAGTGACTTTTGAATTGCGGAGCTTTGACATTTTAGCCATTGATTTGCACCTCAGCCTTAACGGAGTCTCCATAATCATTGCTACAACTTTTATTTTTTTTCTTGGCCCTAACCATGCTGAATTTATTGCCGTCAAACTCTCTCCAAAGTAAATCGTCAGTAGTTATTTCTTTCCCCTGCTCCTCTTATTTGATTATAAAACTTTTTAGATGAGCCAAAGGATCGCCATGGCCCTCGTACATGTCCAACTTTGATGTTTTGGACTCTAGAGGAAGGTGAACATTATTAAACATGTACAAATTCTTGTAAGAAACTCTTTTTTCTCTCTCAGTATTTGCATGTTTCTCATATTTTGCTTCAAATTACTCATTTTCTAGGCTATTTCTTCTTATTCCTCATTTCTGATAGTCTACACCAACTCATCTCAGATCCTATACCATTTTTTGTGGGTCATCTTGCCTGTTCTTTAGACCTGGTGTTGTATGGGTGAGATGTTAATTTAGCCACAAACCAACCACCTAAATATTATTTTTATTTTGGTAATAATGAATGGGTTAGGGTTTAGTATTTTCAAAACTTTTCTTAAGAATATCACCAAACCCAATAAAGGTTGCTTACGTATCTCATCAATGTGAGAATCAGGTGTGCGTAATTCGTGAAATATATGTCGTATAAAATTCAGCCTCAAGACCCCTAAAGGTTCAGAGTTGTTTATATCTATTTTATTTTGTAAAAATTAGAGCCCATTTGGTATTACTATTACAAAACTGTTTATTTAATAAGCACTTTTATAAAATAGCATTTCAGAAAAGTGCTTTTAAAAAAAGCAATTTGTATTTGGTAAATTCATTTGTAAAGTATTTTTGATAAACAGATTGTATTTGGATAATCTTTTTCAAGAAGTTCTTTTTTGAGACAAATAACCAAAAAGGACATGTATCAATAGACTTTTACTACTAAAATCTATTTATAGAGAAAAATTTATTTTAAATATCTATTATAATATTTTTAATTAAAATTTTATTTTTATTTAATTAAAAGTACGTACTCTATAATTTTCAATCAATATTTATATACATAAATACATTAAAAATATTAATAATGCTATATTACTTAAATAATTTAAACATCACTTTAAAATATAAAAAAAATATAAAAATTATTTCATAAATTAAATCATTATTTTTGAAAAAATTAATGAAAAAAATAATTAGTCCTTCATACATCACAAAATTCTCAATGATTTCATCCTTAATTTTATTATGCAATATCTCCATACTAGTAGACGATATGTCTTGTATTGCTGAAGATATACCAGAAGGCTCATCTCCTTCTTCATAAATGTAAATGACATGGTAACAAATATGTAACTTTTCATGAAATATTTATTTAAAATTAAATAATTGACGAAAAATTTACAAGTGTTATCAAAATATCATTTATTCTTGTAACGTGATTTATCTGTCATTTGTTATCATTAATAATAAAAAATAAAAAGTTATATATTCTTCGGATCATCATTGGTGATTTTTTAAAATTTATTTAAAGAAAATGAGTGAAAATAAAATAATAATATATAAATCATAAATAAAATAAAGAATTATGATGTAATCTGAAGTATAATATTTTAGTCATTAAAAAAGTAATTTTCTGCTTCTACTTTATTGAAAAGCAGAAATACTCTGCTTTTTTCCAGAAACAGAAAAACTGCTTCTGCTTCTTTTTAAAAGAACTTTTGCAAGTTTACCAAACACCCTTCTTTTCAAAAAGAGTATTTTTTTTCTCAAAATAAGTGTTTTTCTTTGGAAAATAAGTAATCCCAAACAACACTTGGTCTTATTATCTCTAAAGATTCATGGCTACTGATATATATATATATATATATATATATATGTATGTACGTATGAAAATTGAACTTGAGTATAAGAAAAATAATTATGAAAGTAATTATATTTTCAAAATATTTTTCAAATAAATCTATGAATAACTTTTCAAAAGACAGGGTCGTACCCCGAAAAAGGGCTTCCTGGGTATCCCGCTAAATAGTGAGAATCAGACCCTCGTAGTTCATGAAAACCTTAAGAAACTATATATATATATATATATATATATATATATATATATATATATATATATATATATATATATTATTTTCTTTGAAGAGTGATTTACTAAACTTGAGGACAATATACTCTCTTGCATTTTACCAAGTTACTAAAAGCCGGTCAATAATTAAATAGCCTTTCAAATAAATGTCAAAGAGCACGTAGGATGCACATGTTGGTCATTATAAAGAGGGACACCTATCCTAGACAGACCCGACCCCTGTACCGATGAGTCCCGCTAAGTCAAATACACATGGTGCAAATAAAGCGGAACCTAATAGGGATAACTAGATTCTGAGTTTCAGTTCTTCTAAGTTTAACCTAATAGGGATAGGTGTCTACACTTACTTACCCAAATGGACACTCGAGTCGGGGAGGGACAACTTATTTGGTAGCAGTGCTACTCCGTCTTTGTTGTCGATTCAAACCCCACCTAACATGTGTGACTAATAATTTTTAACTAGGTGCATTGACACTCCGACTATCTCAAAAATAAGGTAGGATACATACGTTGCATTGCTTCTATCCTATTTTGAGAGACTCAAAGGGGGTGCGCAAGAGAAGATATTTATAATACAGTTCAATCAATATCAAAGCGATAAATGAGCAACAAGTAGCACATTAGACCAACAAACACAATATCAAAAATAATTAAAGAAAGCAAAAACAAATATTAAAAGCTCGAATTCTAATAGTCTCCAGCAGAGTCGCCAGAGATGTCACACCCCTTTTTCGCTCGAGGGTCGAGTCAAAGGGCTTTTCCAATTAAAGTGACAATATTGATTAGAGATTGATTTATTTACACAGACGTCACTCAAAATTGAGTTATGGTGTTTCAAGTCACCTTTTGAATCCCTAATAAAAAAAAATGACTCTTCATTGGTCTGCGAAAACAGAAGATCGGGTAAGGAATTCTGTTGACCGATGGGAATGTGTGAGGCACCCCTTGGATACCGTGGTTCTAATACGGTCACTTTTATTGACTTATCTTGACTTAAACTATTTTGATAAATCGTATTAAAGCCTAAATTCACTCATTTTTTACTATGCTTAAGTCTGTCTATATATCTTATATTAAACTAGTGAAAATTAATTTTAGAAAATATTTGTCAAAGTGCATTATTGCATCTTTGAATTATTTTTAAATGTCTCAAAAAGATGCGTACACCGCATTCTTAATTGAGACAAAAATTTTAAACGTGTCTAAAATTTACCATTCGTTAAAGGGGTTGATTTCATCTCCTGTAAACTCGAGACAATTTTTTCTTATTCATTTTATTCTTTTTCACTCTTTTACAAGGAGTTTCGAAAGAAAATTCATATCTCATCTCGATTCTCTCACATTTAACTATCGAGCCATAAACTTTTAGCAAGAGGTCGATGGCTCTAATATTTATGAATCAAAACCAACTAATTACAAGCACAAATTAGCAACAACTAATCACGAAAAATAACTCAATCGTTGTAAGTGAAGGTGGGATTTGAAACGGTAGATAACAAAATTGATATATGACTGTCATAAGCCACATGTCCTTCATAGAATAAAATTATTTAGATTTCATGTTTATAACAATTCATGCAATATGAATTTCAACATGAAAAAAGAAACAGCAAGGTACTTGGATTTAAAAACCAAGCAAACATGAGGCATACCATTATCATTTTTTGCTCTAACCGATTAGTAATTCAAATCTGAAAGAATTTGTTTTAGCTTTAGGAATTAATGTTTAAAAATGTATCTCATCTTCTCCATCGATGAATTGATAATAGAGTCCACTTTAATTCAAACACAAATTAGAACATATTTATATTCAAGGGTAATTAAATATCTTGAAACCTCCAAATCCACGCACAAATATTAAAATGCTCGAAAGGGTAATTAAACATACAACTCAAATTTAAAACCACACATAAATAATCAACGCAGATTTCATGCTTTGATTCACAATGATAAAACTTATGGAATAACAGTACAAAAATGGGATAAGAACCTGTGTGATGAACTTAAATGATTATACGAATAGAAACACCGCCACTGAAAATCCAAACGGAGACCTAACCTTCACTCTTCTCTTTCTTTTTCTTCTCTTTTTTACTGCCATTCTCTGTTTTCTTCTTCAAAGTCTTTCCTTTTCTGTATTTTTCTCTTTGTTAACTTTTCTCTCTTAATTCTCTTTCTGATTCTCTCTGTCTTTTCCAATGTCCCAAATATGTAATTCTGTGTGATGTAATTTGAGGGAATTCCCTTAAATAAAGGGTTTTTGGGGGAACAGTTAAGAGGAATCAGATTGGGGGTGTGGAGGGGGGGGGGGGGGAGAGGTTGAGTAGTTTTAGAATTTGAATTTTTTTAAATTAAAATATAGAAAATAAAAATAAATTAAAAATACAATATTAACTAATTAATTTTTATATTTAAGAAAATACAATAAAAGTTTACAAATAGTCAAAAATAAATATAATTAAAGTAATACTAAAACTACTAGCTTAATTATTAAAATTTTAAAGAGAAATATATATTTTTGATTTTTTTTGTATTATTTTAAAAATAAAAATGATATATCCCAAAATATAACTTTATGTATTTATTTATTTTCAACTAAAAAATTATTGAAAAATAAAATAAGAGCTAAAATAGATATTGAACAAAATATAAGTATTTAATGTAGAGAAAAAAAATAGGTTTAAAAACTCGGGGAGGGTAAAAAATCACGTGTCTACATACCCGGAAAGCAATGCCTTTAGAGTATAGTTTATTAGGGTGAGTTTAGCGTTTATGTGTATGGTGATACCTCATTCTATTGAGTGTTGTGCTTGTACATTTAAATAGAGGTTATGTCCTCAAGTCTAGGATTGTGACTTTGATCTAAGTGGGAGATGATGAGTTAAGGTAGTTCCCGAATTTTCTTCTGGTGGTAAATTTTAGGAAAGATTCATGATAAATTTAGTCCTATTATAGCAAGCTCCTCCTACTTCAATTTAAGAGGTCATTCTACTAATGTCTTATGTATTCAAGTCATGCCTATGCCTATGATTCACGTTCTCTATGCACTTATGTCCATGTTCTGACCTCCAAAATAGAAACAATAGTGTCTCTCTATAATCCAAGTTTTCTAGTGTTCAAGCTCTATGTTGTGATGCTTATTACCCACAGATCTATGTCTCATATCATGTTTACTTCTAAATAACTATGCTTTCTGTATGTTACCGATTCATTTTATGTTGGGTTTAGCTTAAAGTGATAAAGTTTATGACTATCTCAGCTCTGAAAATGAGAAACAATAGCTTCAAGTATCAAGCCTTATCTCAATCATTAACTTCATGAATTCTGGCCTTATGTTATACAAGTCATGATATATGCGCTCATGTTTCTCACCGTAAGCTCAGCCCTACAAACTCATGTTGTACTATGTTTATACCTAAATAACTCTCTATTTATGATCTAGACATCTAATGTATGAAGTATTTCATGCCTATTGTATCATATCTGGCATCTCATGCCCTACCTTGAGTAGTGCAACAAGAATGAGTTATAATTAAATAGTGTTACTTCCATTCATGATGCTTATACTCGGGTCCGTCAATGACCCTCCGTATGTTAGTATGATGGTGGTTGTGGAAGCATAGTAATGTCTTAGGTAGGGGAATAGATGTTCTTAAATGTGAAAATTTTGATGTGATTCTCGAGCTAGGGTTATAGGTGAAGGAGAAAAGAAGGAGATAAACTTTCTTTCTGTGAAATAGTTAGGAAGGAGGTATGCGGCAAAAATCTTTGTGAGAGTGATTGAACTTGCTAGTCTTAGTGGGAATATCCATGTAGTGGGTATAATAATGATAGGCTTGAATGTGGTGATTGATGAAAATGCAAACCAATGTGTTATGTGGTTAGTACTCTTTGATTGAAGATCTGAGGGTGTTTGATTATAATGATAAGGTAGAGTAGTATTCCTAAAGGGACGTAGGGTATGGAGTCCCGTAGATTAAGCTAGCATCTTTTAAACTCCGGGTTAGGCTTCAACATAGAAGTGTTATACAGTGGGACTTAAACTATTGAAGATTAGGTGGGTTGTGGGAGAATTGTAAGTTGGAAATAATGAAGTATGTTATTTATTATTTGAGACATAGATGAGTAGTGTTTCTAACTTTAAGGTCAATTTGTTATATCTTGCAAGGTGGAGAATGCTTCTATTTATATCTCCCGTGAAATCTTAATTCATGATTAGTACCGATGTAAATCAGGCCTATGATCACCAAATAAACTCGTACCATATATTCTGATGATTATGATCCCTAGAACTCATGTGCAAGTCCATCTCTCTGTCAATTCTTATTATCTCACGCTTCGTGCTTACCCGATTCACTAGGGGTTTTCATGAATCTCTTTTGATACCTTTGCATATTTTGTTGTGGAAAAATGTTCAATGCGATGTTACGTTCTTTATTCCATACTTTTAGAGCTTTAACAAGTTCTTATCCATCACTCGAAGATGAATGATCTCAATAGGGAGATAATGTAACATCCCGTAGTTGTATCACATTAATAAAGCTCTCTAAAATGACCTTTAGGACCATCGTATGGATGGTAGACCAGTTTGGACGTTGTGGGTTGCATTAGGGGTATTTTAAGACCTTAAAAACAAGTAGGCATCGCACAATAGGACATTGGAAAAGGCTATGTATTACATGACAAACACAAAAGGCCACTGGAAAGGGTGTGCAATGGCCATGCATCTCTAACTTGGGGTTGTGCAATGGCCATGCGTCGCCTACCTTGGCTTGGGAAATTATTGTGTGCCGCATGGTAATTGAATAGCGGCGTAACTGCTCCATTTTGTATTATTTTAAGGACATTAAGATCTTTTCACATCCCATATCCATTTCTAAATCAATATGGATGAAATTAAAGTCCTTTATTACGTATTAACATCCCAAGATCCCCAATTCATCTTTCCTAAGCAAAATAGAGAGAAACTAACTAGGGTTTGAGAGATAAAGCCTTAAGGATCAAATTTTCTCAACATTTTCGTCAATTCTAAGATATGTGGAACTATCCTAAACCTCATGGACATAGGTATCATTTTTAACAAGTTTTAAAGGCACGAAATTATGTATTCAAGAAGAGTTTTTAAAATACTTTGAAGAATATGCATCATGAACCCATTTTGATATGTAATCATCAAGTTTCCGTAGTTTTGAATTATATTCACGTGTTTAAACATTATATGATTTCGAGAATTAATATGAGTGCATGATTCATGAAATTTTCCTCTCCACGTAGAATTTGTTTGATTTAACGTAATATGGGTTGTTCAATTGCATGTTCTAAAGTATGAATTAAATGTTTTACTATAATTCATGTACTTGAGTTAATTATGAAATGAGGAGAGGGTGTTTTCTTGTTATACATGCACTCTTGTGTTAAATGAAAAAATAGCACGTAATTTATGAAAAGAGTTGGACACCGTATGTTGAAAGCTTGAAACATGATATTTTTGCATAAGTTTTTCATATGCTACTAGAATAAGAACTGGCATACGTTGTTTACATCTTTTGTGTGGCCATTTATATAATTTTTGAATAAAAAGGGCTATGGATATATTATGACATGATTCGACTTGCAAGTCTAGGTATGACGATACCTATTATGGAGTGTTGTTAGCATGAAAAAAAGAAATATTTTAAGAGCATGAAGCATGATTTTAAAGAACTAAAAATTGGCTTAAAGAGAGTGAGGTGGTCACTTGAAGAAGGCATGAGTTCAGATAACGCATTGCCCAAAATCATGTTTTGTCTATACGAGTTTATTATGTCCTGTAATACGACGACCCTATGGCGTAGTACGTATGGCAGACTCGAATCCTTACGGTAAACTCGGATTGGAGGCTTCGCCACCAAGTTAAGGGAGGAATTCATATATCACGTAGATTAGTATGAATGTAGGGTGACCCATCTAACTCAGAAGTAAAATAAAGAGTTGAGTCATGATTGCAAGAAATTTTTGAAGCTTAATAAATTATGCCCATGTGTTCTCATTTACCTTATGCTAAACTATTTTACGAAATGCTCTCACTTATGTTATACAAATTATACTATATTTTTGGATTATTCTATATATAAGTACTTTTGAGTATTGACCCCTTATATTTCAGGTTTTGAGGCCCAGTCCCATGATTTGCAAACCAATCGACTATTTCCAGACTGTCAGAGATTGGTGAGCTTCCATTATATCGGAAGGTGTCTATCCCACGTGTTAATTTCCTTTTTATGGTCTTTATGATCTACCTGGGGGCCTTGTCCCTACCTAGATAGTTTGTACTCTATAGAGGCTTCATAGACAAGATTTGGGTATTGTATTGTCATATTTTCTTGACACAGTTTGTATTGTAAGTTACCATGAATTTTATTATATCTTTCGCACTTTGATTATGTATAAATTATGCTTATGATAGTATGCAAAGAGATTTCTCAGACCTTCATAGTTCGGGATGCCCGTCGCGGCCATGTCCTCGGCTCGGGTCGTGACATTATTAGAGAATTCTCCACAGTAATTTGAATATGTCATGATTAACTATCCATTTTTCTCTCTAAGGACACTTCTCCCCATTACTGATGAATTCAGAGATCTTTGTATTTTTATTTTTGAAATGATAGAAATTAGGTAAAAGTTGATCAATTGGTCTATAATCAAGCCAGTTATACCATCAAAAGTAAATATTATCTTTGAAAACTTTTTAAACAATATGTTTTTCACAAATATTCCTTGAATCAAGAAGTTTTATCCAAATATGAGGTTGACATGAAATTCATTTTTTTGCAAAATGGGATAAGTTCCTCGACAATATTTTTTTTCAAGAAATTTTTTCTAAATAGAATCTTTAATTCTAAAATTTCACCAGATATTAGCCCTAAAAACATGAATTATATATTGGATGGATCTAAAAACAATCCTTTCTTCTAAGATAGGGAGGTAAAGCTTCTTCGTTCCGAACAATCCAGTACATTTTATTTTTACAATTTTTGTTACTTCAGAAAAATTAGCGAAAAATTATTTAATTTGTCTAGTAGTAATTTTAGGAAGATCAATCACAGAAAGAATATATAAGAGAATAGAATATAAAACAGATTTGACTAGAATAGACATACCTCCACTATAATATCATGTTACCTTGCCAGCCTTGAATTCTGTTAACTATTTTAGAGATTAATTTTTCAAAGTAAATAATTTTTTCCTTCTATGTATTATAAATAGGAGCTCCTAAATAGTTGAAGGGGAAACTTGTTTATGAGTTTCATTGCAATAGTTTCATAATTACATAATATAACAAGTTGTATTTTATATTTTTGCAAACTATTGCTACAAAAATACAAATACATATAATTTTTACTGTCCTTAAGATCGATATATATTTTGTATTTTTGTAAACTGTTGCTATAAAAATACAAATAAATACAAATACATATGCTACAAAATGTAATTTGATAAAAGTGTTGTTAGTTTTTGTAATTTAATACTTAAGTATGCTACTTTATGTAGTTTTTTCTTAATATATTGTACAAACACATTTATTAGATGTTCTCATACTAATCGAAATTCCTACTTCAAACATCTACAATCGTGTGATTTTACTGTGCCTCAAGTACTCAAAAGAGTGCATATGAGTTAAAATATGTCGGTATTAGAAAGGCTCCTATTTCAACTCAATCAATCAAAAGGACACTTTCCAAAAAAACATGCATTAAAACGGACATGAAAGCACCATGTGGATCAAGAAGAAGCCCAATCCACAGTTTATATTTACATGCCCCTATTCTATATCAGAGCCACACAAGCACCACGTGGTCACCACATAAGGTGCCAATAACCAAAAATACGCCTCTCGCATGCTTCTTATGACCAACACATGCTCTGTCATGTGTCGCTCTTCTATTGTTTGGTCAAATTTAATTCAAAATGCTAGATTCCTTAATATTCTGATGTACCTTTTTTACTCTGTTTAATCTATTCAAAATACCTTTAAAGTTTTAAAATACTCTAGGGTTTTCATCTTTTCTCAAAATAGTCGCAATTTCTATTCAATCTCTCTCATCGTCTTTTTTTCCTTGATCTGTAATGGCAGAAAGTCTATTTGACTTTTTCTCTATTTTGCGAAAGATTTTGACCTTCATTTATTGAAATCAGAGGTGTCTAAGGTTATTTTGAGTAATTATTTATGAAAAATCTTCATAAAATATTGAGATTTTAATCGAGATATCTTAAAATCTCATTACAAAAATACAAGGTGTTCTCTTTTGCAGGATTCCTTTTTTTCTTTGGCCTTTTTAGGCAAAGTTTCATCTCATTTTTCTCTCTTTTATGATCCAATGTCGAATTCGTCCAAATCCTTCAACGTTTAGATTCAAGAGTTTATTGACTTGAGTTCGAAATTCTAATTCCACTTAAAATTATTTGAATTCCAACACATCAATTTTATTCTTTATAAGTACCGGTCTTTGACATTCATTTTGATTCACATTTTGAATTAACTAGATCACACTCTAAATTCATCATTGTAATCAAATCTACTTTAAATTTTTGTTTCACCTTTCTACTAAGATGGTGAATCTGAAGGTGTTCGGAGTCAAGGCCATTGACATTCAAGAATAGATCTTTGATCGAAAGTATTTATACTTATTGTGCCCAGAAAGGTCAGTGAACATTAATTTCCCTTTTTACTATTTTCTCAAATTTTATGTTAAAATGTCTTAAATTGCATTTTAAGACATTCATTTTGATTCATATTTTGAATACCTAGACGTCACTCTAAATTCATCTTTTCAAGTAATCGGATCTACTTTAAATTTTTGTTTCACCTTTTCTACTGAGATGCACTCTAAACTCATCATTTTAAGTAATCGGATCTATTTTAAATTTTTGTTTCACCTTTTCTACTGAGATGATGGATCTGAAGGTGTTTGGACTCAAGGACATTGACATTCAAGGATAGATCTTTAATAAAAAATACTTACGTTTATTTATTGCGTCCAAAAAGGTCAGTGAGCACCCACCTTTTTTCTATTTTTCCCCTTTTATGTTAAAATGTCTTAAAATGCATGCCCTAAGTTTTGTATGTATATTTTATGTGGATCTCTTGATCAAAGTGGTACATATTTGAAGTAATCATATAAATCCGTCATGACTAAGCTTTAAAATTTTAATTTATTTACAAAAATTTCCTTGTGGCCTAATGTGTTTCAATTCGTTCGGATTATGATATAAAAAAAATTGCTCGAAATTATTTTAGAAATCATTCTCTGTTACATTAAATTTTAAATGATAAAAGTTAATTTTAGTTGAGGATAGAAAAGGAATAAATTGATAAACGAATTTTCGTAAACGATTAACATTTTTGAAATTTGCTTGATAATGTAAGTCTTGTCTTAGTTAGAAGTCTACCATGATATGTCAATTACACAATAAACTTGTGTGTAAGCATCATGATAGAACTCCAAATCAATGCAAACTTATTGGGGCTAAAAGTATATATTCTTCAATTTTATGTAAAGAGAACATATTTCAGAATATCAAAGCTATAATAGTATGATGTTATAACAAAATATTAAAAATAGTCACCATTTACTTAAAAGCTCACATTTCATTTTCATCTAATTACAAATAAAATCTACGATTAATTCACAACTAATCATCACTTCAAATGAGTTAAGCAAAAAAAGATAAAAAATTACCATTTACTAAAATGATAGTTTCATTTTCATCTAATTACAAACAATCTCCTATTTCTCCCTGCTGATAAAAGTGCACAAGTTTAACTACTTTCTTCTCTAGTAAACTTTAGCAATTCCTCTGAGAACTTTCGTCTACGCTCAACCATCACATAGGAATTTTCGTAGATTGGCTGCAATGGGTACTATAAGTAAATAGAAATAATTTTTGTTAATAATCTTCAATTAATGGTGTTAGTGTGCTGGTTAAGTTAAAATGGGCTTAGTTAATAAATAAATTGAGCTAAAATTCACTCAAAAGTTACTTGAGAAAATTGAAGGAAAGGTGTCGTTTAAGTCTTGAATGAAGGATTGGTGACATTGACCAATTTAAAAGGTCAAACATAATTAAAAAACTTGATTAGATTAATTGTGGACTTGATTAATATTTTCTAAACTTTTTAATCTTTTCAAAAATATAAATTAATCACACCCACAAAACTTCCCTCCTTCTACAAATCAATCTCTCTCTCTTCTCTCTTTCTCTCGATAGTTTTTCTCTCTAACCTCTCCCAACCAACAACTTTTCAAATTTTTCCCTTCAATCTTGTGAAACTTCAACTTCTGGCAACAAATAGTTTTGAGTTCTTGCCCTTTCCTTTTTGACTTTCAACAGTCAGTCGGCGTGACAACATTCTCCGGCGACAATAACTTCGAGTTCTTCATCGTTTCTTTTCGATTTTCACGAGTAAAAAATTAGGGCTTTTAAGTTATGACGAAAATGAGAAACTTGATTTGTTGGTGTTTGTTATTTTTTTTTATGTTTTTTGTTGTTTTTTTTAATGTTTGTTATTTTTTAGTTGAATTTCTCATCTGGATGATCTGCTATTGTTGTTTTTAATAATGGATAAAACATGTAACGTGAATCCAACAGATGAGTATTTATTGCAACATATATGACTAATATGTTGCGCAGATTAGTAATCTGTTGCAACATATATGGCTAATCTGTTGCACAGATTAGTAATATGTTACAACATATATGACTAATCTGTTGCAACATATATGACTAATTTATTGCAACAAATAAGTAATCTGGTGCAACATATATGACTAATTTATTGCAACAAATAAGTAATCTGTTAAACATATATAACTAATTTGTTTCAACAAATGAGTAATCTGTTGCAACATATATGACTAATCTGTTGCAACAAATTACTCATCTGTTGGATTCATTTTTTAGTGTTGTAATATGAACCAACATATGGGTCATCTGTTGCAATAGGTTAGCCATATATTGCAACAGATTACTCACTTGTTGCAATAGATGAGTCATATGTTAGATTCATGTTACAAGTTTTATCCATTGTAGCAGTATCAGATACACCAAATAAGAAATTCAACAAAAATTATAATTTTACTTACAAAATAAGCTATGAAGTAATGTCCAAGTGATATATGAACAAAATTTGACCTAAATTTTTTTTTATAAAATTTCAATAGGGGTACAACGAATAAGTAAAACACATGAAAAATTTTATGAAACGGGTAAAAAAGACAAAAATAATATACCATACATCAAATACAAAAGGATCAAGCGGATAAACATTTGAGTTCTCCTAGAAATGTTTAAGTTCCCTAATATTTTAATTGCTTTCTAATAGTTGACCCATCTTTTACAACAGATTTTCTATCTGTTTGATAATTTTCAACACATGAATCATCTGATGCAACATGCTAGTCATCTGTTGATTCAAATTAAGCAATTATTAGTAATAACTAAATTGATTTAGCTAAAATTAAAGACGTCTCTGCGACAATGGGACAAACAGTTGTGTTCTCCTAAAAATATTTGAGTTCCGTAGTATTTTAATTATTTTCCAATAGATTATCTATTTGTTGCAACAAGTTAGTCATCTATTGCAACCGATGTTTATAACAGGTTAGTCATTTGTTTATTCAAATTCAGCAATTATTAATAATAACTAAATTAATTTAATTAAAATTGAAGACAAGTCTTTAATACAAGACCTTACACAAATGGACAAATACTTGAGTTCTCCTAAAAACATTTGAGCTTTAGTATTTTAAATTGCTTTTCAACATATATCGAACTCGGAACTAAAATGAGCCACGAAATTAAAAAAGTGACCAAAATAGGCCACCTATTTAAAAAGTTACCAAAATAGGCTACTTTTTTCTTAACGGTCAACTAACGGAGTTGACTTTTATAAAAACGTAAGAATTTCTTATGTTTTTACATTTTTTTTTAAAACGTAAGAAATTCTTACGTTTTACAAAAAAACGTAAGAATTTCTTACATTTTACACGATAAGCGAGGAAAAAAATACAATGAATTGTCAAATCAATTAAAAAAGTACTAAAAAAAGAGTTGTTCAACGTAACAAAAAGTTACATTCTTAATTTTTTATAGCAGTGGTCCCCCACCCACAATTCTTTTTTCCACAAATGTCCCATCACTTCTACTTTTTTCTCTTTTTACATATGATAATTATGAATTTTTTTATTAGTTAAATTTATTTATATTTTACATGTAGTTCAAATAATTTATTTTTTCTAATAAATTTTTACGTTTTACATAAAAAAATTAAAAAAAGAAGCATCAATTACCTCATTAACTTAACAATTTTCTTATATTTATTCTATATAAAAAAATAATCACTTCTATCCTTAATTATTCGATTTCTCTTTAAAAAAATTATACTTTTGAGTTTTCCTCTACTCCAAAATAGTGAATTGTTGAATTATTGTCGATCAAATATGCTACTATATACAAGAATTATATTTCTTTAGGAGTGTTCCTAAAAAAATATATTTTCTTATATTAATTTAGGAGTGTTCCTAAATTAAATTGTTATTTTTTACTCCATTAATTATAATATGAAACTTATTTGTGCATGTGAGTCTCCTCAATATCCTAATCGAAATACTAATCGAAAACTACGATGAATCACTATCCGAAAAAATTAATTTCATATTTTTAACACACCAAAAAAATATAATTCTTGTATATAGTAGCATATTTGATCGACGATAATTCAACATTTCACTATTTTTGAGTAGAGAAAAACTCAAAAGTATAATTTTTTTTAGAGAGAAATCGGATAATTAAGGATAGAAGTGATTATTTTTTGATATAGAATAAATATAAGAAAATTGTTAAGTTAATGAGGTAATTGATACTTCTATTTTTAAATTTTTTTATGTAAAACGTAAAAATTTATTACATAGAGGAAAAAATAAATTATTTGAACTATATGTAAAATATAAATAAATTTAACTAATAAAAAAAATTCATAATTATCATATGTAAAAAGAGAAAAAAGTAGAAGTGATGGGACATTTGTAGAAAAATGAATTGTGGGTGGGGGACCACTGCTATAAAAAAGTTAAGAACGTAACTTTTTGTTATGTTGAACAACTCATTTTTTAGTATCTTTTTAATTGATTTGATAATTCACTACATTTTTTCCCTCGGTCATCGTGTAAAATGTAAGAAATTCTTACGTTTTATATTTATAAAACGTAAGAATTTCTGACATTTTTCAAAAAAAATGTAAAACATAAGAAATTCTTACATTTTTGTAAAAGTCAACTTCGTTAGTTGATTGTTAAGAAAAAAAATACAAAAACATAATAAATTATTACGTTTAGCCTATTTTGATAACTTTTAAAATAGGTGACCTATTTTGATCACTTTTTAAATTCTGTAGCTCATTTTGGTTCTGAGTTCACATATATCTTGTCTATTTAATAATTTTCAATAGATGAGTTAGCTATTGCAACATATTAGTCATATGTTGCAATAGATGTCTATATATGTTTGGTCATTTTCAACAAATGTCTTTAACTGTTTGGTCTTTTCCAACAGATTACTCATCTATTGCAACATGTTAATTGAAATCATAATTGAACTTATCAATTCATCTTTAATTTTAGTTAAATCAATATTGTTATTACTAATAATGTCTTAGTTTGAATCATTTCAAATAAAATTGGTAAATTAACACTTTACTCAAGACGAATACACTTAGATAATCATGTAATTACTATGAGATTAATTGAAATCGTAATTAAATTATAAATTCATCTTTAATTTTAGTTATATCAATTTAGTTATTACTAATAATTACTTAATTTTAATTATTTCAAATCAAATTGGTCAATTGATCATTCTACTTGAGACGAAACACTTAGTTGATCATGTAATTACTATAAAATTAATTGAAATTGTAAGTCAACTTACTAATTCATCTTTAAAATTAGTTAAATCAACATAGTTATTTCTAATTATGGCTTGGTTTGAATCATTTCAAATAAAATTGATCAATTGATCACTCTACTCAGGACGAGCACACTTAGTTGATCGTGTAATTACCATGAGATTAATTGAAACAATAATTGAACTTATTAATACTAGTTAAATCAATTTAGTTATTACTAATATAATGACTTAATATGAATCAATAGATGACTAAGATGTTGCAAAAGATGAGTAGTCTGTTGAAAATGACAAAATAGATAAAGACGTCTGTTGCAACAAATTAGTTACCTATTGCAACAGATTAGTAATCAGTCGGAAATAACAAACAGATAAAGTCATATATTGCAACAAATTGATCATCTGTTGGAAATGACCAACAGATAAAGAAATTTGTTACAACAGATGACTAATCTATTACAACATATGTGTATATTTGTTTGATAATTTTCAACAAATAACTCATCTGTTGCACAACAGATTAAATCTGTTGGAATAGGTTATACACTTAAATGATCATGTAATTACTATGAGATTAATTGAAATTGTAATTATTAAATCAATCTGGCTATTACTAATAATGACTTAATTTGAATCATTTCAAATAAAATTAGTCGATTGATCACTCTACTCAGAACGAACTCACTAAGATGATCGTGTAATTAATATGAGACTAATTGAAATCGTAACTGAACTTATCAATTCATCTTTAGGTTTAGTTATATCAATGTAGTTATTACTAATAATATCTCAATTTGAATCATTTCAAATAAAATTGGTCAATTAACACTTTACTCAAGATGAATACACTTAGATGATCACGTAATTACTAACTATGAGATTAATTAAAATCGTAATTAAAATTATCAATTCATCTTTAATTTTAGTTAAATTAATTTAATTATTACTAATAATTGCTTGATTTTAATTATTTCAAATAAAATTGGTCAATTGATCATTCTACTTAAGACGAAACACTTAGTTGATCATATAATTACTATAAAATTAATGAAATTGTAAGTCAACTTACTAATTCATCTTTAATTTTAGTTAAATCAATATACTTATTTCTAATTATGGTTTGATTTTAATCATTTCAAATAAAATTGGTCAATTGATCACTCTACTCAGGACGAACACACTTAGTTAATAGTGTAATTACCATGAGATTAATGGAAACTGTAATTGAACTTATTAATTCATGTTTAATTCTAGTTAAATAAATTTATTTATTACTAAATAATGGCTTAATATGAATCAATAGATGACTAACATGTTGCAAAAGATGAGTAATCTGTTGAAAATGACTAAACAGATAAAGACATTTGTTGGAAATGACGAAAAAAATATAGACATATATTGCAACAGATGACTAACTTGTTGCAATAAATGACTCATCTATTAAAAATTATCAAACAAATATAGACACCTGTTGCAATAAATGACTAAGTTGTTGCAACAGATGACTCACCTGTTAAAAATTATCAAACATATAGGATATATATTGGAAAATAATTTAAAATACTAAAGCTCAGATGTTTTTTAGAGAACTCAAATGTTTGTCCCATTGTCTAAGGTCTTGTCTTTAATTTTAGTTAAATCAATTTAGTTATTACTAATGATTTCTTAATTTGAATCATTTTAAATAAAATTTATCAATTGATCATTCTATTAAGGACGAATACATTAATTGAAATTGTAGGTGGACTTATCAATTCATCTTTAATTTACTCAAAATCAATTTATTTATTACTAATAATGACTTAATTTGAATCATTTGAAATAAAATTGGTCGATTGATCACTCTTCTCGAGACGAATATACATAGTTGATCATGTAATTACTATGAGATTAATTGAAATTGTAAGTGAACTTATCAATTCATCTTTAATTTTAGTTATATCAATTTAGTTATTACGAATAGTGGCTTAATTTGATTCATTTCAAACAAAATTGGTCAATTGATCACTCTAATCATGACGAATACAATTAGTTGATAATTTAATTACTATTAGATTAATTGAAATTGTAAGTTTATCTTTAATTTTAGTTAAATAAATTTATTTATTACTAATAATATCTTAATTTGAATTATTTCAAATAAAATTGGTCGATTGATCACTCTACTCGAGACGAATACACTTAGTTAATCATGTAATTACGATGAGATTAATTGAAATGTAAGTGAACTCATTAATTCATGTTTAATTTTAGTTAAATCAACATAGTTATTACTAATAATGGCTTAATTTGAATCATTTAAAATAAAATTGGTCAATTAATTATTCTACTAAGGATGAAACACTTAATTGGTCATTTAGTTATTGAGATTAATTGAAATCGTAATTGAACTTACTAATTCATCTTTAATTTTAGTTAAATCAATTTATTTATTTCTAATAATGGTTTAATTTGAATCATTTCATATAAAATTTGTCAATTAATCATTCTACTCAGTACGAAACACTTAATTGATCATGTAATTACTATCAAATTAATTGAAATCATTATTGAACTTACTAATGCATCTTTAGTTTTAGTTAAATCAATATATTTATTTCTAATGATGACTTAGTTTGAATCATTTCAAATAAAATTGGCCAATTGATCACTCTACTCAGGACGAACATACTTAGTTAGTCGTGTAATTACCATGAGATTAATTGAAACTGTAATTGAACTTATTAATTCTTATTTTATTTTAGTAATCAATTTAGTTATTACTAATAATGACTTAATGTGAGTCAATAGATGACTAACAAGTTACAACAGATGAGTAATCTATTGGAAATGAACAAACAAATAAAAACATCTGTTGAAAATGACCAAACAGCTATAGACATCTATTGCAACAAATGACTCACTTGTTGCAACAACTAATTCATCTATTGAAAATTATCAAACAGATATAGGCATCTGTTGCAACAGATGACTAAGTTATTGCAATATATGACTCATCTGTTGAAAATTATTAAATAGAAAAAATATGTGTTGAAAAGCAATTTAAAATACTAAAGCTCAAATGTTTTTTAGGAGAACTCAAACGTTTTCCCCCCTTGTCTAAGGTCTTGTCTTCAATTTAATTATTATTAATAATTGCTTGATTTGAATCAACAAATGACTAACCTGTTATAAGCATTTATTGCAACAGATGACTAACTTGTTGCAACAAATAGGTGATCTGTTGAAAAATAATTAAAATACTAGGAAACTCAAGCATTTTTAGGAGAACTCAAATATTTGTCCCATTGTTTTAAAGACTTGTCTTTAATTTTAGCTAAATTAATTTAGTTATTACTAATAATTGCTTAATTTGAATCAACAGATGACTAACATATTGCAACAGATGATTCATATGTTGAAAATTATCAAACAGATAAAAAATCTGTTATAATAGATGGGTTATCCATTAGAAAACAATTAAAATACTAGGGAACTTAAATGTTTTTAGGAGAACTCAAATGTTTGTCCCCTCGATTCTTTTGCATTTGATGTATGATACAATATTTTTGTCTTCTTTAACTGTTTCATGAAATTTTTCATTTGTTTCACTTATTCGTTGTTCCCTTGTTGAAATTTTAAGAATTTTTTTAGGTGAAATTTTGTTCGTATATCACGTGGACATTACTTCATAGGTGATTTTGTAAGTATAATTATGATTTTTGTTGAATTTTTTATTTAGTATATTTACTACTGCTACAATGGATAGAATCTGCAACATGAATTCAATATATGAGTCATTTATTGCAACAAGTGAGTAATCTATTGCAATATATGAATAATCTGTTGCAACAGATGACCCATATGTTGGATTCATGTTACAACACTATAATACAAATCCAACAGATGAGTAATCTGTTGCAACAGATTAGTCATATATGTTGCAACAGATTACTCATATGTTGCAACAAATTAGTCAATATGTTATAATAGATTAGTCAATATGTTGCAACAGATTAGTCAATATGATGCAATAGATTACCCATCTGTGCAGCAGATTACTCATCTGTTGGATTCACGTTACATGTTTTATCTACTGTTGAAAAAATAGCAGTAGCAGATACACCCAGATGAGAAATTCAACTAAAAAGTATAATTTTACTTACTAAAATCACCTATAAGTAATTTTCAAGTGATATACGAATAAAATTTGACCTAAAAAAATTTGATCAAGTAGCAATAGTAGCGGTAACAACAATGTTCAACAACAAGAAGATGATGATGGTGAACAAAAAGAGATGATAATGAAGAACAAGATGATGATAATGAAGAAGAAGATAATGAATAAAGAAACAACAACAATGAACAACAAAAATCACGAAGAGAGAGAAAACTTAAATAAATGAGAAGAGAGAGAAACGTGTC
>NW_025856414.1:49140-121197 GCF_002878395.1 Capsicum annuum | reverse complement strand
AATTATTAAGACTTGTGTCACCCACACTTCATTTTAAAACTCTTTTGTCACCTAGAGCCCAAAGTCCCAAGTTACTTGGACTGAAATGGGTTACATGAATTAGGTCATGATCTGCTCTATTTGACTAATTTTTTTGGAATAATTCAGATGATTGTGAATTGGAACTCAGGAAATGAGTCTTGACCGACACTCTGAACATGTAACTCGAAACCTTCTCATATCGCTACCTAAAATCTGAAATTGAGACCTAAACTCAACCTGACACTACTAATAAATGCCAAAAATCGATCTTAGAAGGTCAGTTTTTATATTATTAATATTTAGATATTATTTTTTACTTTTTTTTCTTCAAATAGTGGCATCCATAAGTTGGTATAGTGTACAAATTAATTAGTTAATTAATTAAAAGATGACCTTTAAAGCTCAATATTTTGCAATTTCTCTTTTTTTTCTCGAAACAAAGACCTCATGAGTTAGCTTTTCCAATTTTTTGTATTTAAAATATCAACCTTTAGAAGTGGATTTTTTTTTTTTAAAATCAAAGTAAACCTAAAGTATTGGACTAAATCTTAAATATAAGATAAAATTAGATTAATATTGAACTAAATTGAAGATCACTTTGAAAATGAGTTATGTTGGATTGGGCTAAAATCAACCCAACATGAAATTATTTGTGGTCAACCTAAAAGTTTATTCTAGAGCTAGAGATATGATGACACTTAATAATTTTTAATATAAACAATAAAAAAGACATAAATATTTTTTTTTTAAAATAATTATGCTTAACTTAGCTTGATGTATACAATATACTAAGGGGTCGTTTGGTAGCAAGTATAAGTTGGTATCCTATGGATAAGTTTACAATATCTCATTAATAAAATTTATATCATGTTTGGTTGAGGATATACGTTTATCCCAAGATTAATTTACACTATCAATCAAACATGGTATAAATCTATTATCAAAGTTAGTCTTGATATAACCCATTAATGATTGGACGATTTTATTCCACCTCCCATGTGGTATAAACTAGTGTAAGAATTATAATCCTAGGATATTTTAGTTTACGTACTAAACGACCCCCTGATGGTGTCAAAGATGGCTTCAAAGTTGATGACCCTAGCTTGTCCAAAATTTTTGGTTTGAACACAAGATACTTTCATATTGGCTTGATTTTAGCTCAACCCAACATAACTTATTTTCAATGTGATCTTCAATTTAGTTCAATACTGACCCCATTTTGAAATCCATAATTAAAATCTAGCCCAATACTTAGGGTCGTTTGGTTGGAAACTAGTTATCCCGTAATTAGCTATTTTGAAATAAGTTATGTCCGACACTATCATATAAATGATGCGATAAATAATCTCAGGATTAACTAATATCTCTGATCAAATGTCTCATAAAATAATCCTTCATTTTATCCCGTGATTATATACCTTATTCTCTACAAATCTCACTTTGTGAAAATATATTGATATATTATTATTATTACTAGTTTAAACGCACGTTCCTCGCACGTAGAGCCTTGCTTATTTAAAATTAAAATTAAAATTTAATAATTTATTTCAAAATGATTATTAAGAAAATAATAGATTAAAAATGTTTGAACCTACCAAATTAAATATTTATTAGATAAAGATTATTTGATATTGAATGAAATTATAACAAAAGTTAAGTTGATAAGTATTATGATTGTACTTAATTTTGGTTTTTGACAAAACTAAAAAAGGGGCAGCCTAGTGCACTAAAGCTACCGCTATGTGCGGTGTCCGGGGAAGGGCCCCACCACAAGGGTGTATCGTACGCAGTCTTACCTTGCATTTCTGGTAGAGGCTGTTTTCAAGACTTGAACCCGTGACCTCCTGTTTCCAATTACTTTTTTATATGAACTTGACATTTTTCACTCAAGAATCATCCTCACGTTAAACTTTTTTGAAAATTTAAAAAGATGAAGGAACAAGATGTTTAGTTTTAAAGAATTAATAAATAATAGATTTGAAAGATTACTATCTTTCAAATCTATTGAATTGAATGATCAAAACGAAATTCTTTCAAAATTATATTAAAAAATTTTAAAACAAAAGAAATGATGAACTAAATAAATGTTTAAAGAAAAGATTATATATCACATGCTACAAAATAATAGGTTGAAAAACTGACCTTTTTAAGGATCAATCAATGTCTATGGAGGGTAAAAAAAAGTGGAATATTAATAAAGTTTTAAACCTTTTTTAATAGAACTCTAAAACTTTTACTCCAAAATAAAAAATTTAAATATGGTAGATTTTTTTTTTCATAAATTTTTTACAAAAATTAAACAAACTAAAACCTTAGGAAGAGGGCACAATGCTTAATCCCAGTACATCGAGCCATCCAAATACCTTTTGTCATTATAATAATGACATTATATAGTGTCACCTTAAAAAATTAGTGCTACATACTGTCAATATAAATAATAAATAACAGTACCTGTGGAAAAAAAAGTAAACTTGTGGCCACTATATATTGTCAATATAATTAACAAATAAAAATTCCTGTAAAAGAAGTAAACTTACGACAACCAAAAACAGAACAAAATATAGTTGATCTATTGTTCATGAAGGAGTTCACGTACCAATATTGGCTTAAGATGGTACAATGTTATAGAAAAAAAAAGAAGGAGAAACATAAAACTTTCATTTTTTTTTTGTGGCAATATTCTTATTTGATTAAAAATTTTCAACTGGAAGAAAAACATAAAATATTATTAAAAGGGAGAATTCATAGTCAATTGTTGATTATGTATTCATATATAATCATTAAATTCATTAAGTAAAAGAAATAAAGAAAGACATAAAGAATGATGATAATGAAAGCAAGAAAATAACTTAAATCAAAATCAAAATTAGAAGAATACACAGCAGTAGAAAAGTCATATGTTATGTTTGTGTAAACCTTGATCAAAATAATTACTTAAATAGAATTATGGAGATTTTTAAATAAGGTAAAATTTTAATATATTTAGAAGTGTTTAATATTACGATTTCTTACCCAAATCAAATAAACAAACCCAAAGAAGATACAAATTAAATTAATTGTGAAAAAGTAAATCCATGTATGTTTAGAGGTTTTTCGTCGATTTTCAAATCTTATTAGACTTAGACTCATTTTCCTTTAATTTCCTGTGATATTTTATCATATTTGTGTTTTTTTTAGTATTAGTTTTCCATATTTGGCCTATGATATCTTAGCATATTTGTATTTTGTAAAATTTTGATAAATTCTAATAAGGAAAGGTTTAATTTATTATAAATATGTTTAATTAATTTTCAACTCTTTAATATTAAAAACAAATAGTGAAAAGAAGATTTTTTCTAAAGCAAAGATTTTTAATGAAGGGCAAAAAGTTCAAACAACATTAGAACTTTTATTGAAGACTTAGAAAAAGCAGTAGGACCGTTATATTCTAAAACAGGATCAACAGGCCAAAAAACTTTTAATACTAAAGACATAAAATTAGTCCACAAACTTAAATGCATGATTCAAGATATCCCAGACTTGACATTACCATTAGAAACAGATTATTTAATAGTTGAGACAGCTGAAAGCCTTCAAGGACGGGGAGCAGTATTAAAAGCAAAGCTTACATATATAGTGACAAAAAAAGATGAGAAAATATGCGCTTATTCAAGTGGAAAATATAAAGAAAAATACAATTTAAATAGCATAGATGCGGAGACATTAGCAGTAATTTATGGTTTGAATAGTTTTAAGCTTTACATATTAAATAAACCCAAAATATTAGTAAGAACGGATTGAGAGTCTATAGTAAAATTTTATCAAAAAATAAAAGAAAAGAATAGTAGTAAAAGGATGTGGTTAAATTTCTTAGATGTCACTTCTATTTACAACATTGTTTTAGAACATATTAAAGGAAAAGATAATAACTTAGCAGATCAACTGAGTAGACTAATAAAAGAAGACAACTAGCAACTTTTGTTTCAGTATGAATACAGGCAAAGTTAAAGGAAAGGCGGAAGCCTCATTCTCTCAAGACAACTTAAACAAATTATTAAGCAACACTCGATACAAGCCACTAACAATGTTGGAAAATCCAAAATTAGAAAGACTGATCTTCGGACCTCACAATCTCGTCAGTTATGAGCCATCTAATCTGACTTTCAAACTGAGACCAGATGTAAGGGTGGACAAATGACAGACCTGCCTGATCGACAACTTATGGATTTTCTACAACAAGACACCTAGAGATAATAGTTATTTTGTTTCAGTTCTAAATGCTTTAAGTTATTATTTTACCAAGAAAAACAACCCTAACAGATTTAAATTTTATGTTGTTCTTAGGGGAAAGACACAAGGAGTATTTCAGACAAGGATAGAGGTAATGAATTCTGTAAAAAACTATGAAACCCCTCTCTATAAAGGTTTTGAAGATTTAACAGAGGCATTAGATTATGCCCATAGAAATTTAGGGCGAAATTATTATATTACTCCATCCCTAAGACCAGATATGAAAGAAGTTTTCCAATATAATATTAAAAAAGACACAGACAAAATTATATTTTGTGACCATTGTTTTTCTATGACTGAAGCTTTTAAAAGACTAAATCACGCCAATGAGGTTTTAAGAAAAGAAAATGAAAACCTTGTAAATAAAAAATGACAAATGTTAGAACATATCGGTATTTTACAAGATCGTATTAAGATTTTTCAATTTGAACTATCACAACAGACTCAACAGATTTATGAGACTCAAATAATCCCAAAAAGTTCTCCATCTTATTCAAAAATGGAAAAACCTACTGTATCGGGTAAAGATATAGCTAGTCCAGCTCAAACGGTAGCTGGTAAAGACTCCTCAAATCCTTTAATGGGTGTGCATTCCCCAATAAATACAGAAAGACCTACTGTATCGGGTAATGATACAGCTAGTCCAGCTTAAACGATGGTTGGTAAAGACTCATCAAATCTATTAACGACTGACACTTTGCCAAAATGTATATGGAGAATACTCTCAGTCAGTTTCAAAACCACAGGTACTCAGACAATAGATGAAGGGAGTTCTTCCTAGAATAAGAAGGGTTTTTATTTAAGAAAAAATAAAAATAAAAAATAAATATAGAAAAAATAGTAGTAGACTCAATAAAAAAATTATTAGCAGAGAAACTGCCCAAAGAAATAGCAATGAATCCAGAACCACCAGAACCAAGATCCAGAATTTCAAGAAAAGAAACAAGACCACCCAGAATGGGAATATAATTCGGTCATGGATCAATTTTCCTAAGACCCAAATGCAGACGATGATTCAAGAATGGATTTTGACTCAGAAGCATTACATAATTTAGATACGTAAGCAATGAAGATATTTACAACAGACAAAATAAGAGACATATGCAATGATATAACAGATAAATAAATGGACGGATGAAAATTAAAGTAAAGACACAGCCATATGATCGTAGGACCTATCCAAAGTCTTGCAAAAGTTTTATCAAGCACATTGAAATCAAGATTTGAAGTCCACAAATGCCTATAAATACCATCTTATGGAAAACTTAAACATAGAAAGTTAGAGAGAAGTAAGACAAAAATCAAGAGTGAGAAAAATAGTCTTCTAAAGTTTCTTGTTCATAAAGTTCTTAGTTTGTTCATCAAAAAAAAAAAAAGAGAGTGTGTAGTGTATATTAGTCTTTTATTCCTTCATTTTCCGGTAGCCGCTAGCTTTCAGGGGACTTCCGAAAGGGAAACCTCACTTCTTCCTTAAGACATGTAAGTAAAAGTTACATAGATTTTTGTACTTTTCTCCTTAGTTTATAAATTATGTTTGATTAATGAAGTTCATATTTTTTGTACATTATTAATATTAAAGATCTGGACAACCGTACGGATTACCGCCAGTTTTCCGATCTTGTAAAGTTAATAAATCATATATTAGTAAATATTTACTTATGTTTTAATATTATAGATCTGGATAGCCATGCGGATTACCGCCAGTTTTTCGATCTTGTTAAATTGATAAATTATTTATAAATATACCCCTAGTATATGGTTATTCTCTCAATGTTTAGCAAATAACGATGGATTAATCTGTAAATTTCTATAGAACTAAAGAAGTCCGCTAATGATTTGAAAGGACTGTTGTCTCATCCCGGGGTGTGATTAAAGAAGTCATTGCTAAATACCTAAAACTGAAGAGAAAGAGATGAACAGGGTATAAATAAAAAAAAATGAAAAAATGAAAAAAATAATTTATTTTATTGGAAGAAAATACACTTTGATCTATATAACTTTGCTACTTACATGTCTTAAGGAAGAAAATTATAACTGGTCTCTGCATCTATGCTATTTAAATTGCCTTTTTCTTTATATTTTCCACTTGAATAAGCACATATTTTCTCATCCTTTTTGTCACTATATTTGTTAGGCTTCGCTTTTAATATCACTCACTCACCAGTGCAGACACAATCATAGTCTTGAATTTTGATTCTTGCTAAAATTTTGACTGTACTTATCTTCTTTTCTTCATTACATACCATCCCTTCAAATGGTAAATTCATTGATTTTTTCTGTTTAATTTTATTATTTTCAACAAATGCATTTAATAATTCTACTTCTACGAAATCTTCTTCTCTAATTATCTCTTTGTTGTACACTCTTATCTCTAATTTTCTTAGTCTTTCTTCTAATTCTAATATTCTGTCTTCTGTTGTTCTAGTTATTGATTCCTTGTTGTAAAATTTATTTAAATTACGGATTGATTTTGGAGTTTCTAAGATTTCTGATGCTTTCTCTATACATTTTATGCATCCTTCCTTGTAACATTTCCTACATTCTGCTCTTTTGTTTTTACTTGGAAATCACTTACAAAAACAACACTGATTACTGTCTAATCCTTTTCCTTCCTCAAATTCATGTTCGCATTCTTCTATCAAATTTACCAAATCATAATAGTCTGAGTTTGTCTTTTTTAGTCCTATTTCATTTATAAATTCCTCTTCTCCAGAATCTAAAGAATCAGATTTATTTATTTCTTCTTCAAAAACTTTCATACTTCTAATAGAGTATATACTTTCATTATCTGACATATATTCGTCTACATTTATTAAATTTTCATTTACATCTTCTATTAATTGTGCATTCCTAGATCTATTATTGATTCTTTTTGAACAAGTATTTGCTAAGTACTCTATGCTACCGCAGGTAAAACATTCTAATTTATTTTTGTAGGTTCTACTGGTATTATACTTTCTTACATGTTTATTCTTATCTAGTTATGGCTTCTTTGCAGTTGATCTTCTTAAATAATATTTCTTCTTTGGGCGATAGTCTTTTTATTAAACTATAATAATAGACAAATAACTATAATACCAATAATTGTAATAATAGATAAATAGTAATAATAATAGACAAATAATAAATAATAGACGAATAGGAATAATAATAATAACAATAATAATTGACAGTACAATAATAACAGATAATAATAATTATAAATATAGAAACAGATAATAATAATAATAGCAAAGATATCTCTGCAAAGGGCTTGCAGTGCTTGCTGCACTTTACATAAATTCTTTTATACTTTCATCTATACTATAAATCGATTCTGAGTCTTCACCTTTTTGTTCCCTTTTACGTGTATAACCATAATTATCTATTCTTAATTTACATTTTATAAAATGTTCTTTCATTTCTTCAAGTTTTAAGTTTCGTAATTTACAACCTGCGCATTTAAATACGCTATTGCTATTCATTTCGTATAGGGCTTCTGCTTTCGTTATGGCCTTATTTACTTCAAAACCATCTTTTTCCATTATTTCTATATTCATAAAATTAGCGTTCTCACATTCTTCAATCTCTTCCTCAGTTTCTCTTTCATTTGTATATGTATAATCTGTAAATCTTACTAAGGTGTCTCCTTTCTTATTAATATACATTAAATGATCTGTGGATTTTAATATTTCTTTCTTACTGAAATTTTCTAAATTTCATTCTAATCCTGCATATTCTTCTGGATTTATCTTTAAAGGCTTCATTAATTTAATTAAAAGACTTTGCAATATAGATATATACATATATACATATAGATATAGATATATATAATGTAAACATAACATATATTTGATTAAGCACACATATATTTTACCACCAGAAATTTTAATTTTGCCCTTTATTAAAAGATTTCGCAATAAATAAAATTATCTTTTTACCCTTTTTCTCAATTTATTATTATTATTATTATTATTATTATAAATTACTTTCATAATATTAATTTCCAAAATATATGGAATCAATAGTTTAATCAATATATTTAAAAAATACATTTCCTAGGAAATAAGTCGACTGTTTTGGATATTTGAAAATTATACGTGACTTTTTAACCAAAAAAGGTCTCCTACTAAGTTTTGGACTCTTTCCACTATTTTGTCCATTTATAACGTTAATATTAATGGCTATTTTTATTGTTTTCTTAATATTAGAAATTTGGAGTTCTAATAAGAAATATTTTGCCATAAATATATCTGTGTTTAATTAATTTTTAATTTTTAAATATTAAGAAAAAATAGAGAAAAAATAATTTTGTCTAAATCAAAATCTTTTATTATTGAAGGGCAAAAAGTTCAAACAATATTTCTAAGAACTTTCACACTTTTAATATATTATAAATTAAATTTTATATAATTGAATTAAATAAGATACAACAGTCAAAATAAAATAAAAAAGTAAAACATTCTCATAGTAAAATGAATCTTGATAAGATAATCATAACTTATATTTTCTTAATAGACATGTAAAAACCAGGAGGCCACCATTAAGGATGACGACTTTCTTGTGAGACGAAGGGAATAACTTTAGTCCATTGTGTCTTGAAAATTTGGATTTATGATGAGATGGACGACCATTAAACAATATGTTTTAAATTTATTTACTTATTTTTAGAATAATAGTAGTAGTATTTTTTGTTGAACATTATATATTAGTTATGAAAATTTTTAAATTCAAATTAAAATTGTATTATAAAATTTGAAAAATAACTTAGAATTTATTTTCAAACTAATTTTTCTCTTTTGAAGCAGTATTTTAATATATTCAAGAATGATTATTATTTCAAATATTCTTTTAGAAAAATATAGTCATACGTAATTTCCTTTTCAAATTCAACTTTATAAATTTTAAATAAAAATGAAAACCATTTAATATCTATGGCCAAACCCTACTAACATTCAAGTACGTGCCAAAACAAGAGAAAATATGATTCAAGCATAATTATAAAAAATAGCTAACACTCGGCTGAGGATAAAAGAATTTTTAATGAAATCTATTATTACTAGTGGCAAGTGGCCCGAGCGTTATACTTCTTTTGTCTCATATGTGATACTTTTCTATTTAATTTGTTTCACAAAAAATATCACTTTTCTATATTTAGAAATAATTTTAATTTTAATTTTAATTTCATGCTTACTAAATTATTCATGACCATATAAATATTTTAGACTTATTTTAGACTATAAATTTCAAAAGTCTTCCATTTTTTCTACTCCTTGTCTATTTAAATGGTGTCAAAATACTAAAATAGAAATAGTAAAATTAAAAATTACTAATTATGTAACGTGGAAGGAAATTCCTTTTTACATATTTCATGCTTCATTTATTTGTACATGATAAAAGGGTGAATTTTGATCACTACTCACAGTCATTAGCTATATATTTAATTTGATGTTTGAATCTTACTCATTTTGATGTCGAACAAGTGAACTTTTTTTAAAAATGATTCACATCTTAATTGTATAGTACTCCTATGTATTTAATTCAATATTTTTTATGTTTTAGTTTTTTTTTTCTTTTTCAAATACTTCTTATTAAATAATAATACACATAACAACAACAAAAAACAAGAAACATAGCAAAGTCAAATGAATTTAAGGATTTAATTTTTTTATGTGGGAAAAAGAGTAAATAAAATTTTAAATTTCTGAATAACTGTAACGCTCCGAGAGTACACCTTGGATGCCATACGGTGCTTTTTATCACAATTAAACACAAGCTAACCCATGAGCTAGTATCTACTATGAGCACGGAATAAAATTGATAATAATGACATGTGCGGAAATTAACTGAAAAACGCCATAAGGTTTTAAGTTCTGAAAACAATACACCTGAATCTATAAAACTGAAAAATATGCGGAAATACTGAAATCTAACTAATAGGACTGACAAACTAACTAACTATCTGAAGTATCTGAAAGCCTCTAAACTGACTGAGGAGTTGATGAGACAAGCCCCCAACTAACTCCGACTGACTAAATAAAAAAAATATTGAAAGAAATATATTAGGTCCTCGAAACATGAGGACTCACCACTGCTATTGCTGTTAATAAGATGAACTGTCTAAGCACGATCAGGGAATTGTGCGTTTGAACTTATGATATTAAACATTATAGCACAAGAAACGAGTATGCGGTTCGTACTTTGAATGTAATGGTATGAAAGATGAGGTTAGTCTGAAATGCATATGCTTATGTGCATGAAGTAAATGCTGACTGAATAGCATGAGATAGCTGATGCATAAAATACGTGAAAGCTATAAAATCTAAGAATGCATGACCAAACATATAACATGATTTTGAAATAGTCTATAAACTGAAATACTAAAATCTGATAACTGAATAACTGATAACTGTACGCTATGGTCAATGCAAACCTGAAACTAAATTCAATACCGAATCTTGAATTGAGACTGAAACTGTTGGAGGTATCATCTAACCGACATGCCCAAATCTGAGCTGATAGGAGTCCAACCTGTGACCCTAGTTGGAAGGGTGATAGTACCGTGCCATGGATACTAACAATGGTTGTGGAGTCAGTCCTAATTGGCGTATGACCCCTGTGATCAGTCCTAAGCTGGCGGGTGATCCCTGAGAGAATGTTAGTCCTAAACTGTCGGGTGACATCTCTTAATCCTACACTAGCAATGTAGTTCTGAAACTTAGGGACTTCTACAAAGGACCCAATCCTTACTGGCGGGTGAGGCCCCATCCTTAGGTTTGCTCAGTATAGAATCCTGCTCCCAACTGAACTGACACTGATTACGGGACTGAACTATGTTTAATCGAATAAGGAACTGATCATGATAAATACTGAATGATAATGCTATTGGTTTATCCAAAACCATTCTGAAACTACTGAAATTCTGTAAGCAGCTAAGTAACGGGTGTTCATAACCCCTCAGGACTCAATGGAAATATCAATAAGGACATATGCAAGCTTTGACAACCATAATTGGGAATCATTACGTAAAGACCATCACTTTGGCACTTTATCAAACACACGGAGATCAATACTTTAACATGGGGAAGCTTTTAAACATGAAGAGATAACACGATAACATGACAAAATTATAAACTGAGAATTTGTTCTAAATCGCATGAACATGTTACGGAAACTACAACATTACAAACATACTATAATCCATTCTGTACGAAAACAATTCTAATCATGACTTGAAATTAAATTACCAAGATATTGATGAACATATTTCAACTTTCAAAGGTGTAAAGGATCTTTCTATCAAAAACTCTTGAAAACATAATACATGATCGAAATTTATAAGAGTTTCAGATAGATAATTCATAATAATATGTAAAGCCATAGTTTAAATCTTAAAAATGAATTCTTGGACTCTATGGGTGAAAAGTACCCATGAATGAACATCATACATACCTTAACTGATGAATTCGTGAAGATTCCTGTTGGCTTTCTTGAAAATTAATCTTGAATCCCTTGATTCTTTTGAAGAGGCTAGGGTTTGTTCTTGAGAGAGGATGCCTTCTTCTGAGGGGATTTTGTGAAATAAGATAGAAAATTATGTTTTTGGGACCCTAAGTCCCATGTTATGTACCAAATAGTTGAAGGGAAAATACCCAATTGCCCTTGCAAAATCAGAAACAGGAACTGGAAAAATAAGGGCACGCAATGGAGCATGCGCCACGGCCTCTGGTCCATCGATCTGTATCGCGCGCCGCAGGCTCTATCGCGGGACCCCTATGGGTGAAATGGAGCATGCGCCGCGGGCTCTGTTTTGAAATCCAAACACACCCTTACGCTAGTCCAAAAATTCTAAAACTCACCCTAGATGTACTATCGACAACTCCAATCATGAATCAACTTAAAATTTAACGTTCCGACATCGAGAAGGTTGAAAATAAAATCATCGAAGTTTGAGGTCTTTGAAAATGACTAAGTCCTAACACTTAGTGAAATTTTCTAACTCTTGGACCCCTTTTACATACAATGGTGAGCTAAATTAAGCTAGGATCTTACAGGGTCTTATAGTAACTCATCTAATGTACATGATCATATTGAGTGGAGATGACAATTACTTTATTATGGATTAAGAAAGTTGGGTAACTTTGAAAATAACCCACAAGTTTTTTAAATTTACACTTTAATCCAAATGTAAAACTTAATTTAACTAGAAATGGAGGGACAAAATATGCATTTCTCTCTTTTCTCATTCGTTGTTGTTTTCTCTCTCTTCGAGATTTTGTTGTTCAATATTGCTTCTACTTTATTCATCATCTTCTGCTTTATGATCATCATCTTCTACTTCATTATCATCTTCATCTTTTTCTTATCGACCATTATTGTTATTTTTACCGCTATTGCTGCTACTTGACCAATTTTGTAGGTCAAATTTTATTTCGTACATCACTTTGGCATTACTTCATAGGTGACTTTGGTAAGTAAAATTATGATTTTTATTTGAATTTGTCATCTGGGTAAACTACTACTCCTATTTTTTAACAATGGATAGAATCGGTTCATGAATCCAACATAAGAGCCATCTGTTTAAATAGATCACTCATCTGTTATGATAGATGAGTCATCTGTTGCAACGGAAGACTCATATGTTGGATTCATGTTTATGGTTCTATAGTGTTCGTAACATGAATCGAACAGATGGGTCATCTGTTGCAACACATGAGTTATCTGTTGCAACAGACTAGTTATATAATGCATTAGACGAGTTATCTATTGCAATAGACTAGTTATTTATTGCATCAGACGAGTTATATTTTACAACAAATGAGTTATTTATTGCAACAAATGAGTTATCTAATGCAATAAAGGAGTAATCTGTTGCAACAAAGGAGTAATATATTGCAATAGAGGAGTAATCTATTTTGAACAACACGAAATAGATCCTGCCACAAACCCAACAGATAACCAATATGTTTTAACAGATGGTCCATCTGTTGAAAGAACTCAAAACTCTTACTATTGCTACTGGAGTCAAAATTATTCCTTGTGTTCAATCGTCGACATGTTTGTTGAGAAGAAGAAATAGACAGAAACATAAATTTTTCATTAAACAAAAACAAAATACATTAGGTAGGTAGATTAGATATAAATAATAATAAAAATACATACACTAAAAGAAAAAATATAACCTAATTATTATTATTATTATTATTATTATTATTATTATTATTGTCATTCGACCGATCGTCAACCGGCAGCAGCAGGGTCCTCCTCTTCCTGCAAATCTCTCGGAGCATTCTTGCTCTCACGGCACCCAACTCCCACTGCAGGTCATTAACCTGTCTCTAAAGTTCCCACATGGTGTCACAAAGAATAGCAATATCCCCAATTGGATCAGCCACATCTAGAACACGTATGAATTGACAAAAACGTAAGAACATAAGTAAATAAAAGAGTCTGAATGTAATACAACGTATACTACCAATTGGGTAGATTTACACAATAAGAAAGAAAAAACTTACCGGAGTTAGGAAAAAGGTATCTAGTCTTTGAAGAGAAAGTGATTGAGGATGTAATATGAAAACACAAGATGCAATAAATAAATAAAGTGTAGTAAAATAAATGAGTAAGGAGGGACCTATTTATAGAGAATTGAATTTTAATGACTTAGGCAAAAAGGCGCGACTGTTCACCTCTATTTCATAAATTACATTCAAACTGGAGGCTTTTTGATTACTGGAAAAAGTTATGACTTAATTAAATCAAGCTCCTGAATTTTATTTGTTTTGTAAAGTCATGACTTTTTAGCTTATTATTATTAATTAGTTCTTAAATTTAAATAACCTTTTCTCAATTAAATAATTGAAGACTTCTCACCTTTTCAATAACCGTTTCTTTTAATAATAATAACCATTTTTATTGAATTGTGACAACAGATTGTAAATCTGTTGCATTAGATAACCTATCTGTGGCAACAGATATACCATTTGTTGCAACAAAGGGACTATCCGTGCAACATATAATCTCTCTGTTGCAATAAATTATTTATCTATTGCATCAGATGTCTACAGTTAATGCAACAGATGGACCATCTTTTCGGGGATCGTCCATTTTAATAATCATCATATACTTTCATTAATCCATATTGGTGACATTTTTATTATATAAATAAAAAACAGATTTAAAAACAAAAATGATGAAAAGTCACAACTTGTCTCCTATTTAATATTAACATCAATTATTCAAATTAAATAACTATTTTTTATGATTATAAATTATGTTTATGATCATATACCTTAATTAATCCAAAGTGGTGACTTTTTTAGTATATAATAAAAATATTTAAAAATAGATTTAAAAACAAAAATGGTGAAAAGTCACGACTTGTCGCCTATTTAATTGTAATACCCCAAACTTTTTATAATTTAATTTTGTTCCTAGAATCTTAAAGGATGGCTTTCACAATGAATAATATTTAATTCATATAGAATTTTCTTGATTTCGACTTTCCATTCTGTGAAAAATTGAATAAGCTTTCCATCGAAACAAAATTCGTCCAAAATTGACACTCGGTGGAGAAGTTAGGGCGATTTTAGTAAGCAACGTGCCAACTGGGCAGTTGCCACATCGCAATGGAGGCCAAATCTACATTCGTCAATTTTAGTAGCTCATCGCGATTCCACTGCGTTGCGGTGAGAATAGCGATGAGATGGCCACTGCATTAAGATAGAGGCCAAATCGATGTTAGTCAAATTTCAGTGGGTCACCGTGATTGCACCGCGTCACGTGAACCTCAAAACAATAATTGTCTATATCCAGTAAGTCACCGCAATACCACTGTGTCACGGTGGGTATCACGATGACACACTCACCGCGTCGCGGTGATACCTTAAACGACGTTCTAGTTATGGATTTTAAATCCCAAGGGCAGTTTGGTCTTTTGCCTACTCCCCCAAATCTTGAAAACATGCAATTAAAGGCATTATTGAGAAAAATATGCTCATTCTTTATCAATTACTCTCAAGTAAAAACCCTAAGCTTCAATATCCAACTTCAAGAATTCCCAAAAGTCCACCATTCTTCTTTCAAACTAGTTCCAATTTCAAGATTTCCAAGTCAAAAGCTCAAAGAGTCAGCTTTCAAGGGCACAAATAGGACCTAAAAACCAAGCTTCTTCATCTAGTTCATCATATAAGGCATGTGGGGTTTGAACAAGGATAAATCTTTCATCCTTTAGCCCAAAAACTTAATTTTTATAAAAGATTACATGATTTTCAAGTTAGGGTTTACACCCAAGCCATCTCGTTTTGAGCTTTCAAATTTATAAGTGATTTGAATATTGAAGTGCATGTTATCTCATTTACTTATGCTTTGACTTGAAGATTTCTATTATGACTTGCACTTCCCTATTGTAAATTGATATTGTTGAATGAATTTCAAGATGATTGTTGGTAATGAAGCTTTATTATGAAATTCTGAATATTTAAGTATATATTCTTTAAAACCCAAGTATGAGTTTTGACATTTCAAGAAGAGTATATTATTAGCATGCTTTGACAAGTAAGTATTCAGATTTTTAAAGAAATATTGATCTTTTGATCCTAAGCTAAGATAAAAATCCACATTATTCGTATAGTTATAAATTTAACCAAAGAGAAGCCTAATTGGTTTTTATTATGAACCCTTGTGCCATTTTAAGGAGGATTTCCTAGAAGTTCAGAGCAATAAGTATGGGAGTAGTATTTAGCACCGAGTTAGGTATGATTCCAAAGTCTCATGCCCTAGAACTACGTCCCACCATAGGTTTATGATTTACCCATAGTGGGCTAAGATAATGATCACTTGAGTTAAGGTTCTGTTCTGATGGCAACGGTAGAACAACTCTCCCCAATGTGGATAAGACGATGGACTCCATGTCAGCTCACATGGTTTATATCGATTAGAAGAAACTCCCTAAGTCCCAAAGTTCCAAATTTCCAAAGCTTCCAAAGTCTCTAAGTTTCAAAAGAAAAGAATGATAGAAAAGCTTTTATAAGACTAAGTGTAAAGGCTCACATATTTATTCAGATTATACTTTACGGAAAGATAAAGTTATAGTTTTTAGTTTTCAAATTTTAAATTCAAACGTACGCTCTTTCTATACTTAGCCAGCATGATTTAAAGAGAAAGTACAAGTACAACTTTTAGAACTAAATGTTATGACTTACTAGATTTATAAAGTTTGATTTTCTATGCATGACTTTAGTTTTTAGTATTTTAGATATTTGAGCTTATGTGAGTCATTTACATTTAGCATGCATTGTTTTACAAATTATGATGATGAGATAATATTTGCTTATGCATTCACCCCCATATACTTGGTACATCCTCAAAGTACTAATCCATATATCCGTCTATATGCTACATTGTCTCATAATGTAGGAACGAGTTGTCGCAAACATCCATATTCATCCAGTTTGCAGCTTTTAGTCAGCAGGTGATGAGTCCTTTTGATTCAAGGGCTCGAGTCAGTTATACAGTTCGAGCAATATTTTATTTTTCTTTATTCAGTCGTATTGATTTGGGATAGTTGGGGGTCATGTCCCAGCTACCTATAGTCAATACTAGTAGAGGATTTATAGGCAGTCAGTAGAGTTAATGTATTTGAATCCAGTGTTGTTTTGTAAAAGCAGAGTTGTAATCATATTAATATAGATTTGTATTGATCAAGTTTGAAAGATATTTATGTTTTTCCGTATTTTCTTTAGATTTATGTGTTTTATTCAGTTGCTTATAAGTTATGACAGTAGAAGGATTAGCTTGGGATCACTTGTGATCCTAACCACCGTGTGACATCTCGAGACCCCTTTTTGGGGCGTTACAAAATTAGTATCAGAGCATAAGGTTCAAGTGTCCTAGGGTGTTTGTGAAGCCACGTATAGTAAAGTCTTGCGGAATCTTACGAAGATGTCTGTACTTTTCTTCGAGAGGCTACAAGGCATTTAAGAAAAGTTTCCTTAATTTTATACTCTAGATTGTGCAGTAAAGTTGTTCTCTTAGAAATTCCTGTTTACTCATGTGTTTCCCTAGAATTATTCATCTATGACTTATTCTTGAGATAACACAATTAGCAAGCTACAAGTCCTCCCAAGATGATGCTCTCAGATTTACTATCAGTAAGTTTGGAAGTCATATAAGAGGCTTGAGAAGAGATCTCCAATGTGTTATAAGCTTCTCAAGTTGAAATTTTGTCCCCATCCTTTTGATTTGTCCTATTAAGACAGAGTAAGATATGTATTCAGACTCCTCTTTATCCCTTCAATATAGATAGTGCTTATAAGAAGAGAGAGCATGAACCTAGATTGTTAAATAGAGTTAGCATTCAAGGGATATCACAACCTGGAGTGTTATTATTCATAAGTAGTAGAACCTTTTTATAGTTAGAAGTATGGGTATAGAAGTGTAGTGATAAAAAGTGTGAATGGTGATTGATAGAAAGTATAGAGATGAACTTATGAATGTTATCGAGATGTGTTAAGTTGATAGATATGTCCTTGTGTTTTATTCAGGGAAGGGTGAAGAAGGATTTATTAGTTAAGGTGAATTGCTGTGTTATTGAAGTACGGAAGGAGTCATTGATGGTATTTGTTGTGTTAGGAAGGTATAGGATATCAAGTGAAGTATATGTTGGTTGAGTATTGTTAATTTAAGTGTATAAATGGGTGAATAGTAGTAATGTGTAGAAGTAGTATGTGCTAATGGATTATAATAAGGAAAACCATAAGGTCATGATCGATTATTATTATTATAAGGCTTTAGTGGAATGGTTTATTTTGATGTCTTTTCTTATAGATTCCAAGTGAGAATAGTGTGTGAGATTGAGTGATTAATCATGGCTAGCACTAGACATTAAGTTTGAACAGTAGATGACCATAAAAGTAGAATAGTGATTTCTTGGTTGGTGGTGCTAGTTATATGGAACTGATCCAGTAGGCTTGAACAGTGTATGCAAGAGTTTAAGTTGATTTATTTGTAACTTAGTATGATGATGTAAGTATAATGTAAAGGTACCCAAAGTGATATGGGGTTGCATTATTTTTGAAGTTTATTAAGTATTGTGTATGGTTAATAGTACCCTTGAGTGGTTAAGTGGAAGAAGTCTAACTATTTTGTACATGGTGTTATTAGTAGATAAGTTGAGGAGTTATGGATAGTTAGTATTGAGTCTTTTAAGTATGATTTTGATTCCTACG
Organism: Capsicum annuum; assembly: GCF_002878395.1. NCBI lineage: Eukaryota > Viridiplantae > Streptophyta > Magnoliopsida > Solanales > Solanaceae > Capsicum > Capsicum annuum. The sequence continues at coordinate 102,703 of NW_025856414.1, read as the reverse complement.
ATTATAGAAGTGTGATCTTGGTTGGCCATGATTATGTGTTTAGGGAGGTAGATATGTTTTGTAATGAGAGTGTAAGTCTTTGATGATGATTATTGTAGGTAAAAAGTTAAGAAAAATATCTATCAAGAGGGTATTCAGGAATGAAGTTAGTATAGTTTGTTAAAATATTGGGAATATCCATGTTAAGTGTTAGAATCTATGTTTAAATCTTTGAAGATTGAGCGAATACAAATGTGAGTTAATGATCTAGATAGTGTGAACTCAGGATGTAGTGATACTCGTGAAGATTATAAGTTAGTAAGTGTTCAAGATATTATATGGTGAATAGTGGGGCTATAGAAAGATAGAGTTATACCTTAGAAGGAAGTATTAGAAATGGGTTTTACACTTTCAGGTGTAGTCTTTCAGAGTAAGTTTATTATTTACGTGTATTGTCTTATTTCAGACTCTAGAGTGCAGTGAGTGTAGTTCAGTTTAGAGTTTAGTAAGGGATTCCACAGACTTAGAGTGATGGCTTAAAGCTAAGGGGGAGATGCTAGAATGTGTAACCATGTCATACTCTCAGATTTTAATAGTAATGTCAGTATGTTATAGAACATAAGAAAGTGAGGATGAGGCTCAACCCATTCTTATTTCAGTATTTTTATTTATCCTAATACCTACTCATGCCTTACGTTTTAGTTCCATGATCATAGTTCATGTTCATGCATTTGGTAAAGAATTATGTACTCTCCCAGTTCATAATATGAGGAGTTCTAGTTCATTCAGCTGTCAAAATCATATTCCATAAGTTATCAACTCTAAATTCAGGTCATGCGGTTCATGACTCATGTACTCATGTTTTACAGTATGTTCAGTTTCAAGTTCTCATGCAACACTCTTAAAGATAAGTGAAAAAAATTCAGATTTTTATCATGTACGTCCTCAGAATAGATCTCTTTAATGAATCCATGCTGTGAATGCTCTATTCCTCAGGCCTCAGTAAAGTATCAAGTTGTGTTTTGTATCCCTTCATATTTTGGCCCTAGTTTTCCACTAACCTTTCTATGACCTTCTCTTAGGTCAAGACAACAATGATAAATAACTATGTAGATGAGAGGAAGTAAATGTGTTATGTTACGAAAGATTGTTGTATGTAATTCTATGGGTCTAAAGAAATATTGAGGTAAAGTTTTGTGAATGACTTGGTCAGTTGAGAATATTTTATGTGTGTCTTCCTAAGAATTGAATAATTCATGGAAGTTGTTATTGATGGACGTATTAGAGAATATGAGAAGGATGCTTTATGAGTGTTTGTTTAGAAGTGCAGATGTGGTTATAGAGATAGGCTTGAACGTCATGATTTATATGTAAGAGGTTAAATTTAGTTGTTAAAATGGTATGAAGAATTATACTATAGGTGAGTAGTTATGACAGTTCTTGGAGTATTGAATGCATGGTTCAGCTTAGTATTATGGTGTGGTTTTATCTATAGCACCTTATGATTTTGAGTTAGGCTTAACTACGATGAGAGAATTTAGTTCAGTTAGACTTTTGTAGATGGATTTATCAATGCCATGTGGGAATTATAAGTTACTCGAGCGAGTATAGTATTTGAGGGGAATAGTATAGTTGAGAGACAGTGTTTAAGAAGTGTTGCTAAGCTTGAAAGTAAGAAGTTGCATTTCTTAAGGCCCAGAAATTCTACCCTAACTTATGATTAATAGATCTAAGTTCCATGCTATAGACTTGAGGCAATGTGGTAGCCTTTTATTCAGAGGTCTTGTTTAGGTCATGCCTGGAGTTATTTGCTCCCTAATTTCGTTAGAACTTCCTAAAAGAGTGTTGGTGAAATACTCCATTTAAGTATGATTCAGTCCACATAGCCTGCAATCCAGTTTAGCAATCAAGCAGATAAGCTCCTATAGATTTCTAACTTTCCATTTAGTCCTACTACCCTAAGTCTTGCGAGTACGGCTATCCCAAGAGGAAATTTGTTCGCTTTATGTACTTTATGAATACAGCTTAGTTTATACATCATGCATCAGTTTCAGATTTAGATATTAAGTCATGATTCAGTTCATAAGTATTCAGCGATGCAGTAACCAATGTATGATCTTAGCCTTGTTGTCTCAGGATTCATGCCTGCATAAACTATTACTTCACAGTTCTATAAGTATGATTGCACCATGAGCACATCAAGCGAATTCTAAACCCTCAGCATGAATTAGCTCCTTATAATAAGTAAAGGCAAGCCAACTCAGAAATTAGTTTCATGATAGAGGTTTCTAATGTTCCAGACTTAGTCTTGTAAATATTTTCCCAGAAGTGAATGTTCAGTATGTAACCTCAGTTACCTTAGAAGAGTTCTCTCAGCTTAATCAATATCATTCGGGGATGAACGATCCCAAGAGGGAGATATTGTAATACCCCCAGTTTTCATGTCATAAACCTCTTATCTATTCCTCACAAAATTAGATCCGACCTAAAGTAATGGTTACTCATAGGTTGACTGTCTCATTTCTATCTCATCCCTATGGCTATTTTCATGAGAATTCATGCACTCGCAGGCAAGTTCAATAGCTCATTATATTTAAGATTCAGTCATTCAATTTATTTTAGTAGTGCATGCCAGTTATAGCCTCAATTTTTAGCATCTTAGTTTTCCTAGCCACATTCGTGGATGAATGTTCCCAAGAAGAAGATATTGTAATATCCCAAACTTTTTCTAACATAATTTCATTTCTAGAATGTTAAGAGATGGATTCCAAAATGAATAATACTTAATTCATATAGAATTTTCTTGATTTTGGTGTTCCATTCTATGGGAAATTGAATAAACTTTCTATCGATATCAAATTTGCCCAAAACTGACACTCGGTGGAGAAGTTAGGGCATTTTTAGTAAGCAGTATGCCAACTGGATAGTCGCCGCATTGCGATGGAGGCCAAATATACATTCGTCAATTTTCAGTAGCTCATCGCGATCCCACCGTATCGCGGTAAGAATAGCGATGAGATGTCCACTGCATCGCGATAGAGGCCAAATCAACATTTGTCAAATTCTAGTCGGTCACCGTGATTGAACCGCATCGCGGTGAACCTCAAAACATTAATTGTCTATATCTAGTAAGTCACCGTGGTTCCACCACGTTGCGCTAGGTATCCATGACACACTCACCGCATCGTGGTGAAGCCTTAAACGTCATTCCAATTACGGATTTTAAATCCCAAGGGCAGTTTGGTCTTTTGCCTACTCCCACAAATCATGAAAACAGATGACTAAATGCATTATTGAGCAAAATATTCTCATTCTTCATCAATTTCTCTCAAGAAAAAACCCTAAGCTTCAATATCCAACTTCAAGAATCTCCAAAAGTCCACCATTTTTATTTTAAACAAGTTCAAATTTTAAGATTTCCAAGTCAAAATCTCCAAGAGTCAACTTTCAAGGGAACAAATAGGACCTCGAAACCAAGCTTCTTCATCTAGTTCATAATCTAAGGTATATGGGGCTTGAACAAGGATAAATCTTTCATCCTTGTGCCCAAAAACTTGATTTTATTAAAGATTACATGATTTGCAAGTTAGGGTTTACACCCAAACCATCTCGTTTTAAGTTTTCAAATTTACAAGTGATTTGAATATTAAAGTGCATATTATCTCATTTACTTATGCTTTGACTTGAAGATTTCTATTATGAATTGCATTTCCCTATTATGAATTGATATTGTTGAATGAATTTCAAGATGATTGTTGGGAATGAAGCTTCATTATGAAATTCTAATATTTAAGCACATATGCTTTAAAACCCAAGTATGAGTTTCAATATTTCAAGAAGATTATATTATTAGCATGCCTTGACAAGTAAGTATTTAGATTTTTAAAGAAAGATTGATCTTTTAATTCTAAGCTAAGATAGGAATCCACATTATTCATACAGTTATGAATTTAACCAAAGAGAAGTCTAATTTATTTTAATTACGAACCCTTGTGCTATTTAAGGTTAATTTTCTAAAATTTTTGAGCAATAAGTATGGGAGTAGTATTTAGCACCGGGTTGGGTATGATTCCAACGTCTCATGCTCCAGAACTACGTGCCACCGTAGGTTTATGATTTTCCCATAGTGGGCTAAGAAAGTGATCACTTAAGTTAAGGTTCTATTCCGATGGCAAGGGTAGAACAGCTCTCCCCAATATGGATAAGACGATGGACTCTATGTCAGCTTACATGGTTTATGCCGGTTAGAAGAAACTCCCTAAGTCCCAAAGTTCCAAATTTCCAAATCTTCCAAAGTCTCTAAGTTTCAAAAAGAAAAGAATGATAGAAAAGATTTTGTAAGGCTAAGTGTAAAGGCTCACATATTTATTCAGAATATGCTTTACAAATAGTTAAAGTTATAGTTTTCAATTTTCAGATTTTAGATCCAAACGTGAGCTTTTTCTACACTTAGCTAACATGATTTAATGAGAAATTACAAGTACAACTTTTAGAGCTAAATTTTATGACTCACTAGATTTATAAAGTTTGATTTGCTATGCATGACTTTAGTTTTCAGTATTTCAGATATTTCAGCTTATGTGAGTCATTTACATTTAGCATGCATTTTTTTTTTACAAATGATGATAATGAGATAATGTTTTTATTATGCATTCACTCCCATATACTCGGTACATCCTCAAAGTACTGATCCATATATACGTCTATGTGCTACATTATCTCATAATATAGGTACGAGTTGTGGTACGCATCCACATTCAGACAGTTTGTAGTTTCCAGTCAGCAGGTGATGAATTTTTTTTATTTAAGGGCTCGAGTCAGTTATACAGTTCGACCAATATTTTATTTTTCTTTATTCAGTCGTATTGATTTGGGATAGTTGGGGGTCATATCCCGACTACCAATAGTCAATACTAGTAGAGGCTTGATAGACTGTTAGTAGAGTTAATGTATTTGAATCCAGTGTTGTTTTGTAAAAGCAGAGTTGTAATCATATTAATGTAGATTTGTATTGATCAAGTTCACAAGAGATTTATGTTTTTCCCTATTTTTTTTTCAGATTTATATGTTTTATTTAGTTGCTTATGAGGTATGCTAGTAGGATGGTTATCTTGGGATTACTTGTGACCCTAAACACCGTGTGACATCTCGGGACCCATTTTCAGGGTGTTACAAACTTTGTATCAGAGCACAAGGTTCAAGTGTCCTAGGGTGTCTGTGAAACGGTTTCTAGTAGAGTCTTGCGGAATGGTACGGAGACGTATGTACTTTTCTTCGAGAGGCTACAAGGCATTTAAGAAAAGTTTCTCTACTTTTATACTCTAGATTGAACAGTAAAGTTGTTCTCTCAGAAATTCCTCTCGTGTGTTGCCCCAAAATTCTTCATCTATGACTTATTCTTGAGATAACATAATTAGCAAGCTCCAAGTCCTCCCAAGATGATGCTCTCAGATTTACTATCAGTAAGTTTGGAAGTTATTTAAGGGGCTTGAGAGGAGCTCGCCAGTGTGTTATAAACTTCTCAAGTTGAAATTTTGTCCTCATCCTTATGACTTGTCCTATTAAGACAGAGTAAGATATGTCTTCAAATTCCTCTTTATCCCTTCAATACAGATTATGCTCATAAGAAGAGAGAGTATGAACCTAGTTTATTGAATAGAGTTTTCATTCGAGGGATATCATAACCTGGAGTGTCATGATTCTTAAGTAGTAGAACCTTCTTATAGTTGGAAGTATGGGTATAGAAGTGTAGTGACAAGAAAGCGTGAATGATGATTGATAGAAAGTATATAGATGAACTTATGAATGTTATCGAGATATGTTAAGGTGATAAATATGTCCTTGTGTTTTAGTTCAGTGGAGGGTGAAGAAGGATTTATTAGTTAAGGTGAATTGCTGTGTGCTTGAAGTATGGAAGAAGTAATTGATGGTTTTTGTTGTATTAGAAAGGTATAGGGTATCAATTGAAGTATCTGGTGGTTGAGTATTGTTAATTTAAGTGTATGGATTGGTGAATAGTAGTAATGTGTAGCATTAGTATGTGCTAATGGATTATAATAAGGAAAACCATAAGGTTATGATCGATTATTATTATTGTAAGTCTTTATTAAAATGGTTTATCTTGATGTCTTATCTTGCTGTGAGATTGAGTGATTAATCATGGCTAGCACTAGACATTAAGTTTGAACTGTGGATGACCATAAAGGTGGAAATAGTGATTTCCTGGTTGGTGGTGCCAGTTATATGGAAGTGATATAGTAAGCTTAAAAAGTGTATGCAAGAGTTTAAGTTGATTTATTTGTAACTTAATATGATGATATAAGTATGACGTAAAGGTGCCCAAAGTGATATGGGGTTGCATTATTTTTGAAGTTTATTAAGTATTGTGTATGGTTAATAGTACCCTTGAGTGGTTAAGTAGAAGAAGGCTAACTATTTTGTACATGGTGTTATTAGTAGATAAGTTGAGGAGTTATGGATAGTTGGTGTGGAGTCCTTTAAGTATGATTTGGATTCCTACAATTATAGTAGTGTGATCTTGGTAGGCTATGATTATGTGGTTAGGGAGGTAGATATGTTTGCTAATGAGAGTGTAAGTCTTTGATGATGATTATTGAAGGTAAAAAGTTAAGAACAGTATGTATCAAGAGGGTGTTTAGGAATAAAGTTAGTATAGTTTGTTAAAAGATTGGGAATATCTATGTTAAATGTTAGAATCTAAGTTTAAATCTTTGAAGATTGAGCAAATAAAAATGAGAGTTGATGCTCTAAATGGTGTGAACTCAGGGTGTAATGATACTCATGAAGATTCTAAGTTAGTAAGTGTTCAAGATATTATGTGATGACTAGTAGGGCTACAGAAAGATAGAGTTGTACCTTAGAAGAAAGTATTAGAAATGGGTTTTACACTTTCAGGTGTAGTCTTTCAAAGTAAGTTTATTATATGCGCGTATTGTTGTATTTTAGACTCTAGAGTGTAGTTCAGTTTAGAGTTTAGTAAGGGATTTCACAGACTTAGAGTGACGGAATAAAGCTAAGGGGGAGATGATATAACATGTAACCAAGTCAGGCTCTCAAATTTTAGTAGTAATGCCAGTATGTTATAGAACATAAGAAAGTGAGGATGAGGCTCAACCCATTCTTATTTTAGTATTTTTATTTATCCCAATACCTACTCATGCCTTACGTTTTTGTTCCATGATCATAGTTCATGTTTATGCATATGATAAAGAATCATGTACTCTCCCAGTTCCTAATATGAGGAGTTCCAATTCATTCAGCTGTCAGAATCACATTCCATAAGTTATGAATTCCAAATTCAGGTTATGCGCCTCATGACTCATGTACTCATGTTTTACAGTATGTTCAGTTTCAAGTACTCATGCAACACTCTTAAAGATCAGTTAAAAAAATTCATCTTTGTATCATGTACATCCTCAGACTAGATCTTTTTAATGAATCTATGTTGTGAATGCTCTATTCCTCAGGCCTCAATAAAGTATCAAGTTATACTTAGTATCCCATCATATTTTGGGCCCTGGTGTTCCACTAACCTTTCAATGACCTTCTCTTAGGTCAAGACAACAATGATGAATAACTATGTAGATGAGAGGAAGTAAATGTGTTATGTTAGGAAAGATTGTTGTATGCTTGTTTTAAGTAATTCTATGAGTTTGAAGGACTATTGAGGTGAAGTTTTGTGTATGACTTGGTCAGTTGAGAATATTTTATGTGTGTGTTTCTAAGAATTGAGTAGTGCATGGAAGTTGTTATTGATGGAAGTATTAGAGAATATAAGAAGGATGCTTTATGAGTGTCTATTTAGAAGTGCAGATGTTGTTATAAAGATAGGCTTGAACGTCATGATTGTTATGTAATAGGTTGAATTAGTTGTTAAAATGGTACAAAGAATTATACTAGAGGTGAGTAGTTATGATAGTGCTTGGGGTATTGAATTCATGGTTCAGATTAGTAGTAGGTGTGGTTTTATGTGTAGCACCTTGTGATTTTGAGTTAGGATTGACCACGATGAGAGAATTTAGTTCAGTTAGGCTTTTGTAGACGGATTTATCAATGCCATGTGGGAATTAAAACATGTGGTTTTATGGGAATTATAGATGGATTTAATTCAGTGTGACTTTTGTACCTGGAACGCTACATGGTGCTCATGACCCCGAAGGACCACAAGCTAACCAATACTGATATCTATAATCGAACACTGGATAATATACTGTATAAATAAGGAAATAGTAGGCTTAATCATGCCATAAGGTTCAAAACTGATAAACATCTGATAAAACCATATCTGAATAATATGGTACGACAATAGCAAAACTGAAACAATGTCTAAAAACATCTAGTCTGAAAACACTGTAGTCTAAAAGACTCTAAACTTTCTGAATAAAGAGTTGATGGGACATGTCCCTAATTAAATCCAACTCATGAAATAACTAAGTAATGTACAATTAAGTAATGATCATTTCCTTGAAAGTAAGGACTCACTACTAACTCTGACTGCTGAAACTGGAACACTACTGATGCTCTGGAGCTCGTGCTTTTGAACCTATAGTATAGAATAAAACACCATAGCATAAATACGTCAGTATGATGGAATGTACTGGTATGCATGCGAGGTAGGCTGAATGCAAAGGATTTAAATGCATGAACAGTGCTAACTGACTGTATAACATAAACGTGAGAAAACATGCATGAATAAATGACTGTGACTAAATTCGTGATGGCACTGAATACTGAGTTTGATTTCTAATAACATGAGTTACTGATAATGGATATAACTGAGACTGAGCAACTATACCTGACAGTCTAGGTTCTGATAGAACTAACTGAGTTTTGTACTGTTCTGAGTTAACTGTATCTAATAGTCCTGGATTCTAAAAAACTATCTAAATTATTTTACTGAGACTGAGACTGAGACTGTAGATAGTAGTCATCTAATCAACATGCCCCAAATAAAGTAATATATCTAGGTTGGGGCCTAATCTGTAACCCCAATTGGAAGGGTGTAAATATCGCGCCACTGGTAAAGACAAGCTGTGAGTGACCTTCATCTGACAGTGTCTCCAAAAAAGAATGGTGGTACCCTCATCTGACTGTTTTTATTCACCTTATCAACCCTCATCTGTCAGTGTTGATGTCTCAGCCTATGCTGGCTACATAGTTCTGAAATGCAAGGATTGCTTCTAAGGCCCTAACTGTCAGTGTATGCCCTCATCTTTGGGTTCACTCAGTGCTAATTCCTACTCCCATCTGAATAGAAACTGAACATGATTAACTGAATTGAACTGGACTTAGTTCATTGAGTTCTATGGACGGACGAAATACTACTGAGATTATGAAGTACTGAGCTTTCTGAGATTACTAAGATTATTGATTTTACTGAGTTTTCCTGAGTCACAAAACTGAATTCTACCGAACATGGCTTGACTGAGGATATCATGAAAACATGATGCTGGCTCTAGGCACACAACTAAATTGTTGGGTACAAGTACCCCCAGGACTCAATAGCATGAAACTGACAAGACTTGACACTTCTTGAATACATAACCAATATCAACAATTCATCATACAATAAGTTGGGGATTTTATGAAGCACATAATTATCATAATCTTGTACATGGTAGGAATGCATACAATCAACATCATAATTTTATACTCTAATAGCATGAGCATTCCAACAAACATCTACATTGCACCACAATAGCATGGGATTTATTTGAGCATAGGGTAAAACATACATTTATCATATGGGTCATAATTGAGCTATAATACATAATTTCTATCCTCTTAGGCATTTTATCAAACACCATATATGCATAACTTAGGGCATAGGTGTAATCATCAAATTACACATCATAAATAACTCAAATTATGGATTTCAACTTGTATGCTAACTTAGTTTCATGAAAAACACGTAAAGATTCCAACTTGGGAATCGTACAATAAGATAAACATGGTTACAAAACAACCCACAACATAAACTTAATGATTTATAATTTGAAATAGGGTTATTGAGATTTATGGATGAAAGAAATCCATAAATCAACACTATGCATACCTTGGATGGAAGATTCTTGAAAACTAATGGTGCAATTTAGGAAATTGGATCGATGGATTTTGAGAGAGATAAGTGTATTTAGGTTGAAATTGGGGCTTAATCCCGTGATTTAGATTTATGTAGGGGTGGGAAATTGACCCTTTTGCCCTTGAGGACGCGGTCATTTAATGACTAAAAACTGGGTGTCAACGCTACAAGTGATGCGGCGTGTTGATAGCTGCGATACGATACTCAATGCATCGCGCCATGATCACATCGAGTCTTAGAAGTTTTGGCTCTGGCAGCCTACACAAATATTGACCAACGCGATTGGCGACGCGGCGCGCCATGACTGCATTGGTCCACTATTTTGGGACTCCAAACATGATCTAAACGTGTTCCAAAAAATCCAAAACTTTTCTGGGAACACCTATTGACCTTCCTGATCATGAATTTACTAAATTACGGACTATTAAAGGATGTTAAGGTGGAAAAATGAGATTGCCAACTTTCAAAGGCCAATAATAGGCTAAGTTTGGGAACCTAGCTAGAATTTTCTAAGTCTGGAACCCCTTGACAAGCTTAAAGGACTGAATTAAGCTTTAGAATTTTACGGGGTCTTACAATATCTCCCTCTTGAGAATATTCATCCTTGAATGAGACTGACTGAGAGGGGAGAAAAGATAAAATGATGTACATACTGAACATGAACAACTGAAATATAATTCCATGACTGATATGACTGATAACTGAATACATCATACTGAGCATGCATATCTGATGCATGTGTAACTGATTCATGAATGCATGACTGAGTGTTCTGATGAACTGAATTTCTCATAGTGAGAATGCATATCTGATGCATGATTATATGACTGAACTGATACATGAATGCATGACTGAATATGCAATGGTAATCGATACCGAGTTTATAATAGAATTCTGATCATGAAATGGATACCAAGTTGTGGCTGAAATCTGATCATGAAACTTAAAGTTTAAGAAGAAATGTTACCTTGGGGTAAGTCTGAGTTAGCGGAGAAGAGGTGGGTATACTTGGTACGTATTTCCGCTTCTGCTTCCGAAGTAGCTCCCTCAATGGATGGATTCCGCCAAAGAACTTTGACTAAAGGGACTTCATTCTATGAGTCTGATAGTCAAGGATTAAAAATGGAATCTCCTCATAAGAGAGGCTATTCTGAACATATATGCTCTAAATAGGGACTACAACTGCTGGGTCTCCTATCCACTTCTTCAGCAAAGAGACATGGAAAATTGGATGAACTAAGGCTAGATCTGAGGGAAACTCGAGCTCATAACGTACCTTGCCAAAACGACTAAGAATTTTGAAGGGACCGATATAACAGGGACTAAGCTTTCCCTTCTTTCCAAATCTCTTCGCTCCCTTCATGGGAGAGATCTTGAGATAGACATAGTTACCAATCTCAAACTCGAGATCCTTTCTGCGCACATTTGCATAAGACTTCCGTCGGCTCTAAGCAGCCCGAAGTCTTTGTCTGATCAACTGGACTTTTCTAAGGCATTGAGTACTAAGTTAGGCTCTATGACTAAGGCCTCACTAACTTCGATACAACCAACTAGAAATCTGTACCTCTTACCATAGAGAGCTTTGAATGGAGCCATCTGAATGGAGCCCTTGAAATCAATTGTACATGTCCTTAGCATATCTTCTAAAGTCTGAATGGTCCTTTCTTCTTGACCATCTGTCTAAGCATAAAAGGCTGTACTGAGATGAACTTGGGTACCAAGACCCTTTTAGAACACTTTCCAGAAATTAGAGGTGAACTGGGTACCTCTATTTGAGATAATAGATAATGGAACACTGTATAATCTGACCAACTCTTTGATGTAGAGATTGGTGTAATCCTCGGCTGAATAAGAGGTATAGACTGGAAAGAAATGAGCTGACTTGGTCATCCTGTCTATAATGACCCATACTGAATCATGCTAGTGACGAGTACTAGGTAAACCCATCACAAAGTCCATGTTCACTTCTTCCCACTTTCAAGTAGGAATATTAAACTCTTTCATGGACCCATTAGGCTTATAATGCTCTATCTTAACTTGTTGACATGCAGAGCACTTAGCCATAAAATCTGCAATATCTCTCTTCATCCTTTTCCACTAATAGATCTCCCGCAAGTCGCGGTTGTCCCCTGGATGAATAGAGTAATGCGCCCCATGCTCTTCTGCAAGAATTCATTACCTCAAGTCATCTACACTAGGAATAGACAAACGACCCTGAAAATGCAATACACCATCTCCCACTTGGAAGAAAATCTCTACTTTCTGATCCTTGACTGACTCTTTCAACCTGACTAGACTGGGATCTCTATCCTGTTTTTCTTTCACCTCAGAAACTAGAGATAATTCTAACTGTTTTGAACCTATATACTACCCTCTAAAGAATCAACCAGACGGAAACCTAGTCTGGTAAGCTGATGAACTTCCTAAGCTAACTTCTTCTTACTATCCTCAACATGAGCAACACTACCCATAGACAGTCTACTGAGAGCATCAACCACTACATTGGTTTTGCCTGGGTGATAAAGGACACTCATGTTGTAATATTTCAAGAGCTCTAACTACTTTCTCTGAAGTATGTTGATTTATTTCTGAGAGAATATATACTGAAGGCTCTTATGATCTGTCAAGATATCTACATGAAATCTGTATAGATAATGCCTCTAAATCTTTAAGGTAAAAACTACGAATGCTAACTCAAGATCATGAGTAGGATAATTCTTCTCATGGGGTTTAAGCTGTCTGGAGGCGTAGGCTATGACCTTACCATGATGCATGATGACACAACCCAAACCTACTCTAGATGTATCACAATATACTATGAACTCATCTGGATCATCTAGTAATGCTAGAACTAGAGCTGAGGTGAGTCGATTCTTCAACTCTTAAAAACTCTTCTCTCACGGATCTGACAATTGAAACTTGACTTTTTTCTGAGTCAATCTGCACATAGGGGATGCTATAGACTAAAATCCCTCAACAAACCATCTGTAATAGCCAGCCAGACCCAAGAAATACCTAATATCTAATGGAGAGACAGGGTGAGTCTAGTTTCTTACTGCTTCAGTCTTTTAAAAATCAACTCTAATGCCATCACCGAAAATGATATGACCAAGGAATGCTACTAACCTTAGCCAAAACTCACACTTACTAAATTTGGTGAACAACTGATGATCTCTGAGAGTCTAAAGTACTGTTCTAAGATGTTCTACATGATCATGCTCACAGCGGGAATAGATGAGGATATCATCCGTGAAGACTATGACAAGCATGTCCAAGTACTGCTTGAACACATAGTTCATCAAGTCCATGAAAGCTATTGGGGCATTGGTAATACCAAAAGACATGACTAGGAATTCGAAGTGACCATACTGAGTACGGAAAGTTATTTTTAAAATGTCATAGTCTTTGACTCTGAGATGATGATAGCCCGATCTGAGGTCTATCTTTGAGAAATAGATAGCACCCTGAAGTTGGTCAAACAAATCATTGATCCTGGGAAGTGGATACTTCTTCTTGACCGTGACTTTATTGAGTTGACGGTAATCAATACACATTCTGAGAGAACCATCTTTCTTTTGCATGAATAAGATTGGTGCACCCAACGGGGACACACTGGATCTGATAAATCCCTTATATAATAGATCCTTCAATAGCTATTTCAATTCTCTAAGTTCTACTGGTGCCATTCTATAGGGCAAAATAAATATAGGCTGATTATCTGGAAGAAGATCAATGCCGAAGTGTATTTCCCTTTTGGGAGGAATTCTTGGAAGATCTTCAAGAAAGTCATATGAATATTCACTCACGACTGGGACTGATTCAAGACTGGGAATCTCAAAACTGGAATTCTTAACATGAACAAGATGATAGACACATCCCTTAGATATCATTTTCCGTGCCCGATAGTAGGAAACAAGCTGACCTCTAAAAGCTGAAGTACTATCCCTCCACTCTAGGACAGGTTTAATCATAAACTAGAACTGGACTATTCTATTTTTGTAGTGGAATATGGCATAGAAGGAATGAAGCCAATATATGTCGAGAATGACATCAAAATCAGTCATCTCTAATTTGACTAATTCTGCTGAGGTGACTTTCTGAAATATCATAATCGGGCAGTTTTGTATACCCACCAGGATATGATGGTTTTACCCATTGGGGTAGATACTGAGAAGGGCTTTGCTAGAATTTCGGGACTGACTCCGAAATCAACTACTATATAAGGAGTAACAAAACACAAGGAATCTCCTGGATCTAGCAAAGCATAAACAAGTAAGTGAAAGATTGGTAGCATACCAGTAACCACATCAGGAGAATTTTCCTGATCTTGTCGGGTCTGGAGAGCATAAATTCTAGTTGGTCGTTGCCCACTAGTAGCACTGGAAGTGGTACCCTACTGATTTGGGTGACTGAAATAGGCTGAGGAACAGTTCTACTGACACTGATAACCTAACTGGGGACAATCTCTAACTTTGTGGCCTAGCTTGCTACATTTGAAAAAGACATCACTGCCATCTCTACAAGTACCCTTATGGTTCTTACCATAAGTCTGACAAAAGGGATTAGTTCAGGCATTGCTGACACTGCCCTGAGACTTAGAGCCTAGCACCCTATCTCTATTACCATCCCTGAATTTAGGAGATAGGGCACTAGCTGAAGAAGGAGCTGAAATAGATGACTTAGGATGGAACTAAGAATGATTTCCTCCCTCTAACTTAGGATGAGCAAAGTTGAATCTACCTGTCCTTGCTCTCTTATTTAGCTTCCCTCTCATTTTGATCTTTTGCACTTCTATCTTCTAAGCATGGGTCATAAGCTTGGCTATGTTTATGTCACTGTTCAATATCGCAGACCTACACTCATTGATCACACTATCATTCACCCTAAAAAAAAACTTACTCATCTTGGTCCTACTATCGGTAACCATATGAGGAGCATATCTTGCTAATTGAGTAAACTTAAGAGAATACTCTTTCACCGCCATGTTACCCCGCCCGAGGTTGATAAGCTCTAACGCCTTATCTTTTCTTAGCTCTAGGGGAAAGAATCTGTCTAAGAAGGTAGTGGCCAACTCCTCCCACTTAATAGGCCCTGCATCAATTGACCTCTTTGACTTCCACTAGTTGAACATGGTGTGAGCAACATCCTACAACTGATATGCAGCAATCTCAGCACTCTCACTAGAAGTAACCCCCATGATGTCTGTAACCTTCTGAACCTGTTCTAGGAACTCCTGAGGATCCTCTTCTGACTTAGACCCAAAAAAGTTGGAGGATTCATTCGGGTAACGTCCTGAATCCCGGCTACAGATGAATTGGCCATTGGGTTGGCTGAAATGACAGCTGGTCATTCATTCTAAGCAGCAACTAAATTAGAGCGGTGAATGCAAATCTTAACTCTACATGAGAAACGTGTTCGTCCAAGGGATCTTTTTGAATGGGCAATGAGGCTGACTGATTTTTGTTTCTTCTTTTAGGAGGCATGTTCTATAGAAGAAAGGGAGAAATAGATAAGACTTAGATTTAAATTTGACCTCACACTCATTGACACGACTTGAATACTGAAATAAGAGTAACTATTCCTAAAACATCTCATAGCCTCCTGCACATATATGTGGTGTGCAACATACCTATGTACAAGACTCTACTAGATGCGGCTTTCGGACTTCCTAGACTCTATTGAACCTTAGAATCTGATACCAAGTTTGTAATGCCCCGAATTAGGTACTCAGAATGCTACATAGTGCTCATGACCCAAAGGACCACAAGCTAACCCATGACTGATATCTGTACCTGAACACTGCATAATATATTGTATAAATGCAGAAATAGTAGGCTGAATCATTCAATAAGGTTCAAAACTGATAAACATTTGATAAAACCATATCTGAATAATGTGGTACGACAATACCAAAATTAAAACAATGTCTGAAAATATCTAGTCTAAAAACATTGTAGTCTGAAAGCCTCTAAACTATCTGAATAAGGAGTTGATGGGACATGTCCCCAACTAACTCCAATT
Organism: Capsicum annuum; assembly: GCF_002878395.1. NCBI lineage: Eukaryota > Viridiplantae > Streptophyta > Magnoliopsida > Solanales > Solanaceae > Capsicum > Capsicum annuum. Next base: position 86,601 of record NW_025856414.1, on the reverse strand, counting down.
ACTGAAATAAACTAAGTAATGAAGAAATAAAGTAATTATTATGTCCTTGAAGGATAAGGACTCACTGGTAACTCTGACTGCTGAAACTGAAATGCTACTGATGCTCTAGAGATCGTGCTTCTGAACCTATGGTATAGAATAAAACACCATAGCGTAAATACATCAGTACGATGGAATGCACTAGTATACATGTGAGATAGGCTGAATACAAAGGGTTCAAATTCATGAACAATGCTAACTGACTGTAAATGTGAATGTGAGAATACATGCATGAATAAGTGACTGTTAATGAATTTATGATGGAACTGACTGTTGAGTCTGGTTACTGATAACATGAGTCACTGATAATGGATATACTCCCTCCATTTCAAAAAGAGTGACCTACTTTCCTTTTTAGTCTATTTAAACAAAACAACCCCTTTCATTTTTTGGCAATACTTTAATTTCAACTTTTCACATGGCATGTTTAGGACCACAAGATTAAAGGGCATTTTGGTACATTTGACACAACTTTAATTTAAGGCCACAAGATTCAAAAGTCTTCTCTATTTTCTTAAACTTTGTGCCAAGTCAAAGTAGGTCATTCTTTTTAAAATGGAAGGAGTAGCTGATACTGAGCAACTGTACCTGACAGTCTAGGTTCTAATGGAACTAACTGAGTTCTGTACCATTCTGAGTTGACTGTATCTAATAGTCCTGGATTCGGAAGAACTGTTTGAGTTCTTTTACTGAGACTGAGATTGAGACTGTAACTGTGGGAAGTAGTTATCTAACCGACATGGCCTAAATAAAGAAATATAGCTAGGTTGGGGTCTAATCTGTAACCCCAACTAGAAGGATGTCAATCCTGCGCCACTAGTAAAGACAAGATGTGAGTGACCCTCATCTAACAATGTCCCCAAAAGAGAACAGTGGGACCCTCATCTGACAGTGTTTATCCACCTCATCAACCCTCATCTGTCAGTGTTGATGTCTCAACCTATGCTGGCTACATAGTTCTAGAATGCAAAGATTGCTTCTAAGGATTACACCCCCAACTGTCTGTGTGTGCCCTCATCCTTGGGTTCACTCGGTGCTAATTTTTACTCCCATCTGAATAGACACTAAACATAATTAACTGAACTGAACTGGTCTTAGTTCATTGAGTTCCATTGACTGACGGAATACTACTGAGATTACTGAAGTACTAAGCTTTCTGAGATTACTAAGATTATTGATTTTACTGAGTTTTCCTGAGTAACAAGATTGAATGAATTCTATCAAACATGACTTAACTGAGGATATCGTGAAAACATGACACTGGCTCTAGGCATACAACTAAATTGTCGGGTGAAAGTACCCCAAGGACTCGATAGCATAAAACTGACAAGACTTGACACTTCTTGAACACATAACCAATATCAACAATCCATCATACAATAAGTTGGGGATTTTATGAAGCACATAGTTATCATAATACTTTACATGGTAGGAATGCATATAATCAACATCATAATTTCATACTCTAACATCATGATCATTCCAACAAACATCTACATTGCACCATAATAGCATGGGAGTCATTTGAACATAAGGGTAAAACATACATTTATCATATAGGTCACAATTGAGCTATAATACACAATTTCTATCCTCTTAGGCATTTTGTCAAACACCATACATTCACAACTTAGGGTATAGGTGTAATCATCAAATTACACATCATAAACAACTCAAATCATGGATTTCAACTTGCATGCTAACGTAATTTCATGAAAAACACGTAATGATTCTAATTTGGGAATCGTACAATAAGATAAACATGGTTACAAAACAACCCACAACATAAACATCATGATTTATAATTTGAAATAGGGTTCTTGAGCTTTATGGATGAAAAGAATCCATAAATCTTCACTATGCATACCTTGGATGAAAGATTCTTGAAAACTAATGGTGAAATTCTGGAAATTGGATCCTCATTTGAAAACCCTAAGCTTATTCTTGATAGATTTGAGAGGATAAGTGTATTTAGGTTGAAATTGGGGCTTAATCCCATGATTTAGACTTATGCAGGGGATGGGAAATTGACCCTTTTGCCCTTATGGACGTAGTCATTTAATGACTAAAAACTGGGTGCCGACGCTATAAGTGATGCGGCACTTTGATGGCAACGACATGATACTCGGTGCATTGCACCATTATCGCGTTGAGTCTCAGAAGTTTTGGCTCTGGCAGCCTGCACAAATGTTGAACAACGTGATTGGCAATGTGGTGTGCCATGATTGCATCGAGTCTTAGAAATTTTGGCTCTGGTAGCCTGCACAAATGTTGAACAATGCGATTGGCAATGCGGTGTGCCATGATCGCGTTGGTCTACTTCTTTGGGATTCCGAACATGATCTAAATGTGTTCCAAAATTGAAACTTGTCCGGGAACACCCATTGACTTTCTTGATCATGAATTATTAAAAATATTGATCATTAAAGGACGTTAAGGTGTCAAAATAAGATTTCAAACTTTTGAAGGCCAATAATAGGCTAAGTCTTGGAACCTAGCTAGAATTTTCTAAGTCTGGGATCCCTTGACAAGCTTAAAGAACTGAATTAAGCTATAGAATTTTACGGGGTCTTACACTCTAAGTTTCAAAAGAAAGGAATGATGGAAAATCTTTTATAAGACTAAGCGTAAAGGCTCACATATTTATTCAGATTATGCTTTATGAAAAGATAAAAGTTATAGTTTTCAGTTTTTAGATTTTAGATTCAAACGTGAGCTCTTTCTACACTTAGCCAGCATGATTTAAAGAGAAAGTACAAGTTATAGAACTAAATGTTATGACACTAGTTTTATAAATTTTGATTTGCTATGCATGACTTCAGTTTTTAGTATTTAAGATATTTCAGCTTATGTGAGTCATTTACATTTAGCATGCATTGTTTTACAAATTATGATGATGAGATAATCTTTTGCTTATGTAGTCACCCTCATATACTCAGTACATCCTTAAAGTACTGATCCATATGTATGTCTATTTGCTATATTATCTCATAATGTAGGTATGAGTTGTGGCACACATCCATATTCAGACAGTTTGTAGCTTCCAGTCAGCAGGTGATGAGTTCTTTTGATTTAAGGGCTCGATTCAGTTATACAGTTCGAGCAATATTTTATTTTTCTTTATTTAGTCATATTGACTTGGGATAGTTGGGGGTCATGTCCCGGCTACCTATAGTCAATACTAGTAGAGGCTTCATAGACAGTCAGTAGCGTTGTTTTGTAAAAGCAGAGTTTTAGTCATATTAATACATATTTGTATTGATCAAGTTTGGAAGAGATTTATGTTTTTCCATATTTTCTTCAGATTTATGTGTTTTATTCAGTTGTTTATAAGTTATGCCAGTAGAAGGGTTAGCTTGGGATCACTTGTGAACCTAAGCACTGTGTGATGTCTCGGGACCCATTTTTTAGGCGTTACATTAATATTAACATTAGTTATTAAAATTTAATAGCCATTTTTTTACGGTTATAAATTATGTTTTTCATTTATTTCTTATTATTTATTTATGAACCATTTTTCATATTAAATAATTGAAAAGTCATGACTTTTCACCCTTTTGATAACAATAATCCTTTTTTATTAATAATAATCTATAGCAATATATGATCCATTTGTCGCAATAGATTAACCATCTGTTGTAACATATGGTCTATCCGTTGCCACAAACGCTCAATGCCTACCTCCAACCGTCGAAATATTGAAAATAAAGAATAAACAGAATGAAAATTAAATAATAAATAAAATTCACAATTCAAAGTCGACCAAATATAGATTTTTGAATCCATTGTATACAAATATACAATAAAAAATAACTCATACATTAGGTTCCTCCCTTAGGTAGATCTGATATAATAAAATAAAATACATACATTAAAAGAAAAAATATAATCTAATTATTATTATTACCATTATTATTATTATTGTTGTTGTTCTTGTTTCTGTTGTTTTTGTTGTCAACCGGCCAATTGTCATCCTGCAATAGCAGGGGCCTCCTTAGCCTTGCTTTCATGACGCCTAACTCCCACTGGAATTCATGAATCTGCCTTTCAAGTTCCCGCAAGGAGTTGCACAAAATCACCTTATCCAAATCTGGATCAACCATATCTAGAAGTGGAGTTATGTATAATTACATCCCTTAATTAAATAAAACAAATGACTTTTCGAATATGCAAATTAAAAAAGGATCTAAATACAATATTTTATCTTTATTCTATTTCAAAAAGAAAAGAAAATTTCTTTAAAATAAATCTTATAGATGGGTAATCTATTGCAACATATGACTTAAATGTTGGAAATAATCAAACAGATATATACATTTGTTGCAACAGATTGTCAATATGTTAAAAATTATCAAACAGATAGAAAATTATCAAACAGATAGAATATATTTTGCAATAGATTGATCATCTGTTGTAACAAATGTCTATAATTGTTTGATAATTTTAACAAATGTGTCATCTGTTGCAACAGGTTAGTCATCTGTTTATTAAAAATAAGCCATAGATGGGCTAGGAAGAATAAGGTGCGTGCAGATGGATGGATTCACTTTCATGTATGGAAGTTATGTATTACTGATAAGGTCATTGAGACAACACGTTCACATAAAGTACAATGATTTTGTGAATGCAATTTTTAACCGATTAGGCATTAATCATTCAAATAAGATCCTGCATTATATAATTAACTGTGATAGGTTCAAATTGACAAGGCCGAAGGGCCACAAAGATAGTGTTGATACCCTGTTATGAATTAATAATAGTTGCTGCTCATGTTTATGCGTGTCAAGTTTTGAGAAGGGATCAATATTTGGTGTCATTGCAGAGGTCCATTACCTATTGAACTTAACTTTAAGGGTGCATTAGACTCTGAGAAGTCCTTCAAAGCCTCCCACTTTAACAAAAAAGAATGGAAAACAAATTGAAATTCACCTGATCCAAATTTAAATGGATGGGTTGTTCAAGAAGATGATTATACACCAGTAGGAGCCATAGAAGATTACCTATGAGGGAAACAGGAGTTAAAGAAAGACTATATCATCTAAGACCTAATTGAAAAGGAAACATAGGGTAGAAAGTAAGGAACTTCTAGCAAATCTGGCTGATGAAGATGACTTAAAACATGAGAAATCTGAATCAACCACAAATATGAAAGTGTATCCAGTAATGAAAATCCATCTGTCGTCTCTCTCAAAGAAAAGTAGTGCAGCTGGCCAATTTTCTAAGGAACTGTAACTAGTTAGCGTGGTCAGAATGATCACCTACAGAGAAAACAATAGAACACCAAGAAAGTGGCTTTGTAGGCACCAAGGGTTGAAATGATGTACAGTAAGTTAATAAAACTTACGCCAAGAACAAATGAAGTTAAAATAAAGACTCAAGAAAAAGTGGCAATTTCTGAATTTTAAATTGCATCCAATGCCTTCTTATTTGTGGTTTCAATTAGGTCCACTTCTATTGATCTGATCGAAACCAAAAACAAGATTGAAAGGCAGATTGAGTATAATTACTTCCTTAGCAATATGGATGTAATTAATTATGTTATATTGCCTTAGCATGCTTTCAATATATCTTAAGAAGAGAGATAACTTGCTGTAGTATGTGAATCCCGTGCAGTTGCCAGAGCTCTTGAAATTATCAAATGGATGAAAATATAAATTGCAACTGTTCTTTTGTCATATTATCAGCTAAGCATGTAAATGTAAATTCAATGCATAGCTGCTAATATGTTAAAAGTACTGGTGCAATTTACATTTCCATCCGTTTAATAATTTTCAAGAGCTCTAGCAACTGCACGAGAATCACATACTACAGCAAGTTGTCTCTCTTCTCCAAGATATGTTGAAAACATGCTAAGGCAAGAAAACATAATCAATTACATCCATATTGCTAAAGAAGTAATTATACTCAATCTTCCCTTCATTCATGTTTATGGTTCCAATTAGGTCAATACAGTGGACCTAATCGAAACTATAAATAAGAGGGCATAGGATACAATTTAAAACTTAGAAATTGCCTCCTTTGCTTGATTCCTTATTTTAACTTCAAAAGTTCTTGGGGAAAGTTTTCTTGATTTACTGTACATCATTTCAACCCTCGATGCTCGCAAAGTTGCTTTCTTAGTGTTCTGTTGTTTTCTATGTAGGAGATCATCCCAACCATGCTAACTAGTCGCATCTCTCTAGAAAAGTATACAGCTGCACTATTTTTCTTAGAGAGTGACGATAGACAAATTTTCATTTTTGGATACATTTTCATATTTGCACTTGATTCCGATTTCTCATGTTTTTAGTCAATTTCATCGTCCAAATTCATTACACATTCCTTGGTACACTTTGTTTCTTATTTAATAAGGTTTGAGATGATATAATCTTCATCAACTCCTCTTTTCCCTTGTAGGTATTTTCCTACCGCACCTTCTGGTGTACAGTCATCAGCCTAAGCAACCCAACCTATCTATTTGGGCTAGGACAATAACTATATTGATTTTTGTTCTTGGTTGCAGCAGTGTGACACTTTGGAGGCCTTTCAAAAGTCTATTGAACCTTTAAAATCAGTCCAATCACTATTGAGTCTTTTTAACAGTTCCACCAAAACTTGATCCCTTCACAAAACTTGACACATAAACATGAGCAACAATCATCGTTAAATCATAATAGGGTGTCAAAACCATCTTCCTGGTCCCTCAGCCTTATCAGTTCGGACCTATCAAACTTAACTATAAAATTATTGATATCTTATTTGAATGATCAATGCCTTATCAGTAAAAAATAGCATTCAAAAAATTAGTGTACTTTATGTGTGTTTTCACGATAACATGATCAATAATACATACCTCCTATAGATGAAGTGGGTCCATCTGTAAACAGCTCATTCCTTTGAACCCATTTTTATTGTAGCCTTTTTTGTTGGTCTGGAAAAAGTTGATCAACTTTCACTTCCTTATATCTAAAAACAATAGAAAAACAATTGATTTCAAATAAGAGAAGAACAAAAAGAACATTACAATTAATGCCTGCATAATTTTTTTAAAAAGGTAACACAAAATTGAATAAATACAACACATTTCAATATCTGTTCAACAACTGACCCATATGTTGCAGCATGTCTGATTGCCTATTTTTCGTAATATATTACCCATCTGTTGCAATAGATTCCATTCGGGCAATTTTTTTGTAACGGGCTATGTATCTATTGTAACAAATGGATGACATGTTACAACATATGGGTCATCTATTGGAATAAATCAAACCAACCTTGCTAGTGGTTTGATTTTTTCCTGCAGTTGCTCTGTCTGTTGAAACATCAGTAACTGCATCAAGAACAAAGAAACAACACCATTTGTTCCAACTCCATCAACAACACCAACACCACACATTCCAACAACACTAATCTCACCAACAACATCAATAATAGCATCAACAATAAAGAAATAAACAAAATACATACAAAAAATGATACTGCCAACAACGCTTCTAAAGTTCTCCCAACAGATGACTTTTTAGCATATTTTCATAAAAACAACGGTTGGTTCATTCAAGACTTAAAAGTCACTTTTCCTTTAATTTTTTCAATAAATAGGATATGGGTAAAGGGTAATTAAATACAAAAAATAGATGTAAATAACTAATTTAAATAACTTGCAAAGAAGAAGACTAGAATAAAAGAGCAATAGTGAACCATACTAGCAATGTCAAAAGCAAGGGGATCAAAAAAGAAATTTTAGTTGAGAAAAGATATAGATCGGTTGAGATCTAAAATGATCCTCATGAGAAAGAGGAGAGAGAAGAGAGAGAAAAAAGGGACACGGTTGTGATAACCATAAAGAGGAGAGAAATAAAAAGAAGAGAGATAAAATAATTTATGGCTGAAGAAAAGATAATTCTAGAGATCGGTTTAAATATTCATTAATAAATTTGAGGGGCACGAGGAGACGAGTGACATTGAAAAAATAAGACATGACAACTCAAGGAGGAAATTTTTAAGTTATTTAAAATTTTTTTTACCGCCTTAGTATTTTATCTTTTTTTTATTTCGGACAGAATTACTTTAAAATAAAAAAATATTTTCAAACAGATATATCATATATTGTAATAGATATCAATAATTGTTTGAAGATTTTCATCAACTCGTTTATCTGTCACAACAGATGCAAATGTCTATTTGATAATTTACAACAGATAGGTAATCTGTTACAACATATAGCAATATCTGTTTGAAAATTACCAACAGCTCTGTCATTTGTCGCAACAGATGCAAATTTCTATTTGATAATTTATAACAGATAAGTAATCTGTTGCAATAAATTTCTTTGCAATTGAATTAGCAAGAACTAAGGATAATTTCATAGGGTCAACTACAATTTTAATGGAGTCTTTGTAATTGTATGATATTTTTATTGTGTTCCTCCCGACCTGAGTTGTTAATCAGTCAATCTTAGTTGAAACGATCCATATTAATCCTATGGTTTAGCTAATACCTAAATTGATTTAGCTAGAATTAGGGATGAGTTCATAGGGTCAACTATAATTTCAATTGAGTCTTTGCAATTAGATGATGTTGGTATCACGTTTCTCCCCACCTGAGCCGTCAATCGATCAATCTGAGTTGAAATGACTCATATTAAATTATTATTGAGCTAATACCTAAATTGATTTAGCTATAACTAGGGATGAGTTCATAAGGTCAACAACAATTTCAATTGAGTCTTTACAATTACATGATGTTGGTATTGCGTTCCTCCCGGCCTGAGTCATCAATCGATCAATTTGAGTTGAAACGATTTATATTAACTTATTATTAAGATAATAACTAAATTAATTTATCTAAATCTAGGGATGATTTCATAGGTTCAACTATAATTTTAATGAGTCTTTGCAATTGCAAGATGTTGGTATTGCGTTCCTCCTGACTTGAGTCGTCAATTGATTAATCTGAGTTGAAACGATTCATATTAACTTATTATTAAGATAATTCCTAAATTGATTTATCTATAGCTAGGAATGAGTTCATAGGGTCAATTATAATTTCAATTGAGTCTTTGCAATTGCATAATATTTGTATTGCGTTCCTCCTAACTTGAGTCATCAATTGATCAATCTGAGTTGAAATGATTCATATTAACTTATTATTGAGCTAATACCTAAATTGATTTAGCTATAAATAGGTATGATTTCATAGGTTCAACTATAATTTCAATTGAATCTTTACAATTACATGATGTTGGTATTGTGTTCCTCCCGACCTGAGTCGTCAATCGATCAATCTGAGTTAAAACGATTCATATTAACTTATTATTAAGGTAATACCTAAATTTATCAGTGTTCTAGTTGAGATTAATACAATTTATTATGATAAAATAATTAAAAATTATCTCTTTTAAAAAAATAATTAAGATCAATTCGGATCAAATTAATAATTTCAAAACTTGTCATTCTTTTTCAAAATACAAATCAACCCATACAAATCATCCATTTGTGGGAAAAATATTTCATCATTTAAAATCTTAATTTCTCACTCTTTTCTTTCTCTCTCAACTATACAGACAACAACTACTCAACATATTGCTCAACCCTTCACAACAGATCAATTTCTTCCTATTTCCGACCATATAGTTGTTATTTTCAACTTTATTCTTGCTTGTATCTATTGTTTTCTCTCTCTTCGCATGTAACAAAGTTTGAGAAGAGTTCTTCATTTATTTTATTTCTAAAAATTAAGACTTTTTAGTTAATAATGAAAAATAAGACGTTTAGTTGTATTATCTTTGAGCATGGGTTAATAATTTTGAGATTTAATGCTAAAAACATAGGAAGAATCCAAGAAAACCCTAGTTTATTTAAGTATTTCGTTGACTATCGTGGTTTTATTGGATGGTGTTTGTGGTGTTGTTGTTTGTGGTGTCAGTATTGGTGTTCTTAATGGTGGTATAGTGTTCTTGGTGTTGATATTAATGGCATTGGTGGTGGTGTTAGTTGTCTTGATGGTCTTGGTGTAGGTATTGATGGCATTGGTGGTCTTGGTAGCGCTGGTGATATTGGTGGCATTAGTGTTGGTGGTGTTGGTGGTCTTGGTGGTGTTGTTGGTGGCATTAGTGATGGTGTTAGTGGTCTTGGTGGAATTGGTGGTAGTCTTGGTGATCCATTTTTTGCAATAGGTGGAACATCTATTGGGAGATATTAAATAGGTCTTCAAACAGATTCCCCATCTGTTCCAACTGATGGATTACCTATTGAAATATTTTTTTGTAATGTGGCGCATAAAAATTTATTAAAATTTGTCTTAACTTTTTTTTTTTTTTAAATTATGCAGACATAAAATGTAACGTAATTTTTGTTTTTCTGTTATTTGTAGTTAAAAGATGTCTCCCAAAAGAAAAGAAACTGAAAGTGGATCAAGTTTTGACCACCTAACAAAAAAGGCTAGAGTACAAATAGATTCGGAGGAACTTCCTAAACAATCTCGGTCAGGGAAATGTGAGGAAGAAGAAAGTTATGAAAATGATATTAACAGAGGTGGAGAAGGGTATTTAAAGGTTGGTGAGGATAATAATAGTGAGGAGGAAGAAGTAGAAAGTAAGAAAGAGGATGATGATCAACATGATGATAATGCATCACTAATGAGGCGTGAATTAAGATCAAAATCCCAGCATGATCCTATCAAAACTATTAGTATTGATAAGTTTCAATTGCGATGCCAATAGATGACCCTTCAAAACTAACTGGTGATTTGGTACTTAAATTTCAGTTGGGGAAACCTTTAGATGACTTTAGGAAAACTATGATGAATGAAAAACTAGATGAATTTTTTTAGAAGAGCTGCTTTGGATGCTTTCTTGATCTGCCTGAGGACAACATTGCCCATTTCCAAATGAGCATAGTATATGTCTTCTCAAGCTCATGATCAAGTAAGTAACGCATCAAAAATGGATCTCGAGATTTCACACGGTGCTCTAAACTACAAGTAGTCCTGAGCTAACCCTGAAAACCTATTACTCGTTATAAAGAACCAAGTAAAATAATGTAAGTATGTGGTACACTGAAAATACTGAAATACTATCTAATCTGGACAGAGTTCAACTGAACATAATGTATGGATATACTTAACTAGTAAATTTAAAGCAAACAACACTGAAAAATGGAAATGTATCTAATAGTTAGACAAGCCTCTACTACTACTACTACTAGAGAGTCACTGGGACACACCCCCAGCTGACTCGAACCGTCTGACATAACTAGATAAAAAGAGTTGAAAAATGAGAAATCTGCATAACTAGGTCCCCAAACTATGAGGACTCACCAAATATCGGGATATAGATAGGGATGCTCTGGGTCAATCACGCTGCTGGAACTGGACCCCTGAACCTACATTATGAGCCAATATAGCACATAGACATATATGTGGATCAGTACTTTTGGAATGTACTAAGCATATGCGGGGGGGGGGGGGGGGAATGCATAAGTGAAACAGTGTCTCAACATTTACATATACCCATAAAATAATGCATGCTAAATCTATTTTCAATTTATGCAAACTAAGAGTAAAAGGACTTACCTTTTCATCTGTAAACTAAAATCTAAAATCTCATGGTTAATGACTTATGTAAAACAATATCTGAATAAAATCGTGAGCCTTTACACTTAGTTTCAAAAAAAATTTCTGTTATTCTTTTCTATTAGAGTTACTCTTTTATGTAGGGAGGTTCTTCTAACCGACATACACTATGTGAGCTATCATAGTGTCCAACGTATAGTTCCCTTATGGAAAAACCTCACATTGGAGAGAGGTGTCATACTCTTTCCAAGGAGTATAACCTAATCTAAGTGATCTCATCTGTAACAGTTATCGCTACAGAAATGGGAATAATTTGAATAATCTATATCCAACTCGGTGCTAAATACTACATCCTTTAAATCTGTATGCTCATTCTATAGGAAATCCACTTTAAAAGCTAGCATAAGTGTTTGTAATGAAAACAAGTTATGCATCTGTCTGTTTTAAACTGTAACCAAAACTAATCTATTTTCTATAACCTGTAATAAAATTGTAATGTGGATTCCATATCTAAGCTGAGGGTCAAATGATCAAATCTTTTACAAAATAAAAAAATAAGCTTGTCATAGGGTTCTAAGAGCAAAATCTTCTCAAAATATCAATACATAACTTAGGGCTTAAAACCCATGCTTTATACTCATATCAAATCATTACAAAGTTCATGCTCCATAATCAAAATCTTGAAATTCTTGCATAATTCTAGTTAAGATAGTGAAATTCAACTCTCAATGTATATAAAATCACTTCACATGCATAAACATGCAAAACTAGAGATGCAATTCAACATTTAATCACTTGTAACATCAACATCTTCATATAATGATAATTGGGTATGAACCCTAGATTGTAAATCATATAATGTCATGTAAATTAAACTTTAAAAAGCTAGTTTTGGGCATAAGGATGAAAGAAGTATCCTTGTTCATAACCCCACATACCTTGCTTGATGAATTAAATGTGAGAGCTTTAACTTTTGAATCTCTAATAGTGTTCTTAAAGCTTCTTCTTAAAGTTCTTGAACCTGAAACATTAGAGTAGGAGTTATGGAATTGTTCTAGATTCTTAGAGCTAGGGTTTTTGTTCTTAGAGAAGAAAAAGATGAATAATGAAGAATCTATGCTAGTTGGGGCTAAAATTGTGTATTTTGGGTAGATTTGGGTGAGGGTAAATGACTTAAATGCCCCCATAAACCCGTCATTTAACAATATAAAAACTAGGTACCGACGTGATGAGCGACGCTTTATGTTGCTCACTTCAACGCGATTAGCAACGCATCGTGTTGCCTACCCAATGTGGCCACCGACATGGCATGTCTACATTGCATCGATGTTCTATTTTGGCCCACCAAACGTGCCCAAAACCTTCTCTAAAATTTCCAAAACTCACCCTGGAGATACTATGGACTACCCTGATCATAAAACAACTTATAAATTGACATTCCAAGGTTTGGAAGGTCGAGAATAAAAATTTTTAAAGTTTAGAGGCCAAAAATGAGACTAAGTCTCAAACACTTAGCTAAAATTTCAGGTCCTAAGTCTCTGGTGTGCCTCTTTTGAGCTGAATTGAACTAAAAAGAATATAGGGTATTACAATATCTTCCCCTTGAGAACATTCATCCTCGAATGAGACTAGTTAAACTTAGGGTACTGAGGAACTGAGACTATGTACTGGCATGCACAAATAAAGAAAAACTGCATGACTGAATCTAAAATATAATGAGCGACTGAACTAATCTGTGAGTGCATGAATTGACATAAAGATAACTATATGGCTAAAAATGAGACTGGAAAATGATCTAAGTTAAGGAAGACTATTACCTTATGATGGATTTGAGTTTATGGAGAAGATATGAGGGTACTTGGTTCGCATGTCTGCTTCTGTGTAATGCTCCGAGAGTACACCTTGGGTGTCACATGGTTCTTACGACCCTTAAGGACCACAAGCTAACCCATGACTGGTACCTACTATGACCACTAAATATAATACTAGAATATATATGTGGAAGAAATATAAAAATGCCATCGGGTTCTCAAAATAATGAAATAATAACTGAGTATAACTGATAATAACATCTGAAAATTGAATAAATGACTATGCTAGTTTGAGGCCTCCAACTATCTAAATATGGATTTGATAGGACAAACCCCCAACTAACTCTGACTAAAATAACTACTGAATTGTTGAAATGCTAAAATAGATAAACTACTATCCTTGAAATATGAGGACTCACTACTATAACTGCTGTTGATAGCCTGAGTTTCTAAGTATGGTCAGGAACCTGAGCATCCAAACCTATGATATGAGACATCATAACTCAAAAGAAAGTATGTGATCAGTATGTGGAATGTACTGGTATACTAAGTTAGGTAAGGATGATATACATAGGTTCATATGCATGAGATGATAACTAAATGAATGAACATCATGAAGTAACTGGATGAGAGTACATGAAAAACTGTAACTACTGAACATACTGAACATGCAATACTGCGCGTATAGGTGTGCATCATGTATCTGAGATTATACTGAAACTGAGTACTGAATTCTTATGGCTGAGTAACTGATAACTGATAGCCATGGCTCTATAGAACTAACAGGGTTCTTTATTGAATACTAACACTGGATCTGTAACTGTGGGAGTGTTCATCTAACCGACATACCTCGATATAGACTGATTTAGGGTCTAACCTATGACCCCAGTTGGAAAGGTATTAGCACCTTGCCACAGGATACTAACAATGCTGTGTCAAACCTAATCTGGTAGGAAGACTCCTGAATATATATATGATTGCATCAACCCTAGTCTGGCAGGAGGACGACTTACCCTACGCTGGATAAGTAGTTCTGTAACTCAGGAATTTCTACTAAGGGTCAAACCCTAATTGGAAGAAATGCCCCCATCCCTAGGTTTGCTCGGTGCCGAATCCTACTCCCAACTGAAAGACACTGATCACTAGACTGTACTAAGCTTGACTTAGCTAACCCTAGTCATGTTAACTAACTGAACTGGATTAAGTTCACTGAGTTCTGTTAACTGATTTAGTACTACTATTCTTGACCTTTACTGGGAAGATTCTATAACTACTGCAACTAAGTAAATAGCTAGATTTCGGGTAATAAATACCCCCAAGACTGGATAGCATAATTACTAAACTCATATCAAAACTTTACCAACACAACAATAGGTTACCATGCATAATTTACTCATATGGACATTTTATCAAACACTTGTGAAGCATGATTACTATACATGAGAACTAACCACATAAGGTATCATAACTACACCATGAAACTTTCAAATTCAAGGGTTTTGACATGAGAGATCCATAATTTAATGCACATGCAAACTTAATTACATGGAATTCATAAAAGATCTTAACTTCAAACCTATACAACAACACAAACATGAGCATAATTCAATTCATAACATGGGAATTATAATTTAAGTTTTGAAAAGGGTTCTTGAACTCCAAGGGTGGGAGGAGACCCAAGGATGAAAACCTAATATACCTTGATTGTTGAATTTGTGAAGATTGTTGGGGATTTCTTGGAACTTGAACTTGAACTTGATGAACTAGGGTTTATTTCTTGAGAGGGTTTTGTGAATGAGTGAATGTATTTTTCCCTTTTGGAAGCTTAATTTCATGTTTTTGCTAAATTGGGTGAGGTAAAAAGGACCTAATTGCCCTTGGAAAGTAGTAATTAAATGAGAAAAAAGTTTCCAGTGATGCAGCAGGCGCCGCGCCGCGTCGATGTTATCGTTGCGATTGCTGACGCGACGCGTTGAGATCGCATTGGCTTGCTATTTTTGTCAGCCAAACATGACTCAAATGACATCCAAAAATTCTGAAACTCTCCTAAGATGACCTATTGACATCCCTGATCATGAATCAACTTAAAAATCGACATTCTAAGGTCGTAAGGATCAAAAATAAGATCATCCAATTACGAAGGCTAAAAATGATTCTAAGTCTTGACACTTAGCTAAATTTTTCCCAAGTGTGGGACCCCTTATTACTTGCTACATGGGACCGAATTAAACTAGAACTTTTACGAGGTCTTACAATATTCCCCCCTTAGGAACATTCGTCCTCAAATGAGATTGAGTGAACTAAGAGGAACCGAGGAACTTTACTTACACTAACATACATAACTGAATTATGATTGATTTCTGAAGACATGACACATGACTGAATTATTTCATGAATGCATGAATGATATGAGAATGTTATGCAACTATAACTGAGTATGAAATATAGTAACTCTAAGGAAGGGTGTTACCTTAGGCTAAGTCTGAGTTTGTAGAGGAGAGGTGAGGATACTTGGTTCGCATGTCTGCCTCTACTTCCTAAGTAGCTCCCTCAATGGACTGATTTCACCAAAGAACTTTGACCAAATGAACTTCTTTATTCCTTAGTCTGTGAATCTTCCGATCAAGGATTTTGATTGGGACTTCCTCATAAGAGAGAACGTTCTAAACATCTACACTCTCTATAGGGACTACGACTGCTGGGTCACCAATGTACTTTTTTAGCAAGGAGATGTGAAGCACTAGGTGCACTAATGCTAAGTCTGTAGGTAACTCAAGCTCATAAGCTACCTTACCAAAATGACTCAAAATCCTACAAGGACAAATATATCGGGGACTAAGCTTCCCTTTCTTACCAAATATCTTTACCCCCTTTATGGGAGAGATTTTCAAATACACATAATCACCAATCCCAAATTCAAGATCTTTCCTTCTCAAATCTACATAAGATTTCTGTCGGCTCTAGACTGTCTTATGCCTCTCCCTGATCAACTGTACTTTCTCTTAGGCATTAAACACCAAGTTACGCCCCACTACCGCAGCCTCACCTACCTCAAACCAACCAATGGGAGATCTACATCTTCTCTCATAAATAGCCTCAAATGGAGCCATCTGGATACTAGAATGATAGCTGTTATTATATACGAACTTAATCAAAGGTAAGTGATCATCCTAAATGCCCTTAAAGTCAATTACATACACTCTTAACATATCTTCTAAAGTCTGAATGGTCCTTTTTTCTTGACCATTTGTCTGAGGTTAAAAGGTTGTACTGAGGTGGACTTGGGTACCAAGACTCTTTGGAAGGATTTCTAAAAGTAAGAGGTAAACTGCGTACCTTTATCTGAAATAATGGACAATAGGACATCATGTAATCTAACCAACTCTCTGATATAAATCCTGGCATAGTCCTCGGCTGAATAAGAAGTATAAACTGGTAAAAAATAGGTTGATTTGGTCATACTATCCACAATAACCCAAATCAAATCATGCTATCGATGAGTACTAGGCAAACCTGTCAGGAAATCCATATTCACTTTCTCCTACTTCCAAGTGGAAATACTGAACTCCTGTATAAACCCGCTAGGCTTCTGATGTTCAATCTTAACCTATTGAAATGTAGAGTACTTAGCTATAAAATCCATAATATCTCTCTTTATCCCACTCTACCAATAGATTTCCCACAGATCGTGATACATATTTGTGGCCCCTGGATGAACAGAGTAGCACGTACTATGCGCTTCAGCAAGAATTCACTGTCTCATGTCATCCATACATGGCATACATAGCCTACCCTAGCGATGCAACACACCATCTCCCCCTTGGGAGAAAATCTCTACTCTTTGGTCTCTTACTAACTCTTTCAGTTTAATTAAATTGGGATCTCTAGCCTGCTTTTCTTTTACCTCAAAAACTAAAGAAAACTCCAAACTATTCTGCACCCAAATAATTCCCTCAGCTGAATCAACCAAATGGACACATAGTCTAGAAAATTGATGAACTTCCTGAACTAACTTCTTCTTATCATCCTCAACATGAGCAACACTAACCATGCAACCTACTGAGGGTATCTTCCACTACATTGCCCTTGCCCGGATGATATAGAATACTCATGTCATAGTCTTTCAACAACTGTAACTACCTCATTTGATGCAAGTTCAGGTCTTTCTATGAAAATACATACTACAAGATTATGTGGTTTGTGAATATATCAATATGTACACCATACAAATAGTGCCTCCAAATCTTTAAGGAAAACACAACAGCTGCTAATTCAAGATCATGGGTGGAATGATTCTTTTCATGGGGCTTAAACTGTCTAGAGGCATAGGCCACAACCTTACCCCTCTGCATCAAAACAAACCCCAAGACAACTTTAGAAGCATCACAATATAAAATAAATCCATCTTAACCGTTGGGTAAAGTCAAAACTGGGCTGTAGTGAGTCGAGTCTTTAACTCCTGAAAACTCTTCTTATAAGAATCTAAACAGTGAAATTTAGCTTTTTTCTAAGTCAATCTGGACATGGAGGATGGAATAGATGAAAATCCTTCTACAAACCATCAGTAATAGCCAGCCAAACCTAAGAAACTCTTAAAATTTGATGGAGAGATAGGTCTAGGACAGTTTCTCACTACTTTTCTCTTTTGAGGATCAACTCTAATGACATCACCGAAAATAATATGACCAAGGAAAGCTACTAACCTTAGCCAAAATTTGCATTTACTAAATTTAGTGAACAACTGGCGGGCTCTGAGAGTCTGTAATACTATTATGAGATAGTCTGCATGGTTATTTTCATTGCAGGAGTAGACAAGAATGTCATTGATGAAGACTATGATGAACATGTCCAAGTATTGCTTAGACACGCAATTCAATAAGTCCATGAAAGTTGCTGGGATATTGGTAATACCAAATGATATGCCTAGAAACTAGAAGTGACCATATCAGGTTTTGAAAGATATTTTTGGAATGTCACATTCTCTGGCTCTGAGCTGATGATAGATGGATCTGAGGTCTATCTTAGAAAAGTAACTGGCACCCTGAAGTTGATCAAACAAGTCATCAATTCTAGGAAGTGGGCACTTATTCTTGACTGTGACTTTGTTCAATTGACGATAATCTATACATATTTTAAGAGAACCGTCTTTCTTTTGCATGAATAGAACTAGTACACCCCAAGGAGATATGCTGGTCCTGATAAATCCTTTGTATAAGAGGTCTTTCAACTATTCTTTCAATTCTTTAAGTTCAGGTTGAGCCATTCTGTATGGAGAAATAGAAATGGGTTGAGTATCAGGAAGAAGGTCTATTCTGAAGTCAATTTCCCTTCTGAGAGGAACTCCGAAGAGATCTTCGGGAAACATATCTGGAATTTCACTTACAACTGAAACTGACTCAATATTAGGATTCTTGGATCTAGAGTCTTTGACTCACACCAAATGATAGACACAACCCTTGGATATCATTTTTCTCTCTCCAAGGTATGAAATAAGTTGGCCCTTAAGCGTTGTGGTACTACCTCTCCATTCTAGGAGAGGTTCATTCAAAAACTAAAAATAAACAACACTGTTTCTATAATCAACTAAGGCATAGCATGATTGGAGCCAATCTATCCTGAGAATGACATCAAAATTCATCATTTCTAACTCTACTAAGTCTGCTGAAGTAACTTTCTGAGACCTCATAATTAGAAAGTTCCTGTATACCCGCTGGGATATAATAGACTTACCCACTGGGGTAGAGACTGAGAAAGGCTCTATTAGGATTTTGAGACTGACTTCAAAGTTGACAGCTATATAAGGAGTTACAAAAGACAAAGAAGCTCCAGGATCTAACAAAGCATAAACATGTAAATGGTAAACTTGTAACATACCAGTTACCATATAAGGAGAACTTTCCTAATCCTATTGGGACTGTAGTACATAGATCCTTTTTGGGCGTTGCCTACTGGTGGCACTGGAAGTGGCACCCTGCTGAGATGGGCGACCGGACTGAGCTGGGGGATAATTATGCTGACTTTATGAACCCACCTGAGGACACTCTTTGATTTGATGACCTGGCTTAATATACCCAAAGGACACATCACTACCAGCTCTGCAAACACCCTGATGATTTCTGCCATACTTCTGACAAAGAAGATTTCTGTGGGCACTGTTCATATTACCCTGAGATTTAGAGCCTGGCGCCCTATCCTTGTTACCATTTTTAAATTTAGGAATCAAAGCACTAGCTGAGGACAGAGGTGGGACTAAATATTTTAGACAGAACTGAGGACGATTACCACTTTCTGACTTTGCCTGAGCAAAACTAAAGCTACTTGTTCTAGCCCTCTTGTTTTACCTCTCTTTCTCGTTAGTTTTTTGTTCCTCAATCTATTAAGAATAGACCATCAACCTAGCCAAGTCCATCTCCTTAATCAACATTATGGTCCTAACTTCTTGATCATACTATCAGACACACCAGACATAAACTTTCTCATCTTAGACCTGCTATCAGCTACCACATAAGGAGCATACCTGGCTAACTGAGTAAATTTAAGAGAATAATCTTTCACACATGTTTCCCTACTTCAAATTAATGAACTCTAACACCTTAGATTTCCTCAAATCTAAGAAAAAGAACCTATCTAAAAAGGCAGTAGCAAACTTCTCCCATTATATAGGACCTACATCTGTGCCCCTATCTACCTTTCATTTCTTAAACCATGTATGAGACACATCCTGCAATTGATAGGTAGCGAACTCAGCACTCTCACTAGCGGTTACCCCCTAATTTCTGTTACTTTCTGCACTATGTCAAGGAATTTCTGTGGGCTTTTTTCAGACTTAGACCCTAAATATAAAGAAGGTTTCATTCAGGTAAAGTCCCAAATTCTAGATAAAGCAGTATTGGCCATGGGGTTAGACTAAAAATAGTTGGTCGATCATTCTAAGCTGTCGCTGAATGGGCTAGAGTTGTGAAAGCTTTTTTAAATTTTGTGTGATAAACATGCTCATTTAGGGGATCTTTCTAAATGGGGAGAGGTGCTGGTTGGTTCCCAGTTCTTCTTTCATTGGTCTTTTTGGAAGGCATGTTCTGTAAATAAAAGGAAAAGTTAGATTAGACAGAGATTTTAACTTGGGCTTATATTTACTCGCATGATATGAACACTGAAAGAAGGGAACTTTTCCTAAAATGCCTCATAGCCTCTTGTCCATAAGTGTGATGCGTTAAAAAACTATGCACAAGACTCTACTTGACGTAGCTTTCAGAATCCCTAGGACTCTTTAAAACCTTAGGCTCTGATACCAAGTTTGTAAAGCCCTGAAAGTATACCCTGGGCGTCACACGGTGTTTATAACCCCAAAGGACCATAAGCTAACCTATGATAGGTATATGCTGTGAGCATTGAATATAATACTGGAATATATATATATAGAAGAAATCTAAAAAATGCCATAAGGTTCTTAAAATATTGAAATAATAATTGAGTATAACTCATAATAATATCTGAAAATTGAATAACTGACTATGCTAGTCTGAGGCCCTCTAACTGTCTGAATATGGTATTCATGGGACAAACCCCCAACTAACTTTGACTGAAATAACTACTGAAATACTAAAATAGATAAACTCTATCCTCAAAATATGAGGACTCACCACTATAACTACTGCTAATAGCCTAACCTGCTAAGTACGGCCAGGAACCCGAGCGTCCGAACCTATGATAGTAGACATCATCGAGAAAAACAAAGTATGTGATCAGTACATGGAATATACTAGTATACTAAGAGAGGTGAGGTTGATATATATGGGTTCATATGCATAAGATGATAACTGACTGAATGAACATCATGAAGTAACTGGGTGAGAGTATATCCAAAACTATAACTACTAAATATACTAAACATGAAATACTATGCGTGTAGGTATACATTGTGTATTTGAGATTATACTAAAACCGAGTAATAAATCCTGATGGATGAGTAATTGATAAATAATATCCATGGTTCTATAGAACTGTCTGAGTTCTTTACTGGATACTGAGACTGGAACTATAACTGTGAGAGTGTTCATCTAACTGATATACCCAGATATAGACTGATTTGGGGTCCAACTTGTGACCCCAATTGGAAGGGTGTTGCACCTTGCCACAGGATACTAATAATGTTGTGTCAACCTTAATCTTGTAGGAAGACTCATGAATATGTATATGATTGGGTCAACCCTAGTATAGTAGGAGGACGACTTACCCTACGCTGGATATGTAGTTCTATAACTCAGGAATTTCTACTAAGGGTCAAACCCTAACTGGAAGAAATGCCCTCATCCCTAGGTTTGCTCGGTGCTGAATCCTACTCCCAACTGAAAGACACTGATCACTAGACTGTACTAAGCTTGACTTAGCTGACCCTAGTCATGTTAACTAACTGAATTGGATTAAGTTCACTGAGATCTGTTAACTGATTGAGTACTACTATTCTTGACCTTTACTGGGAAGATTCTATAACTACTGCAACTAAGTAAACAACTAGATTTCGGGTAATAAATACCCCCAAGACTTCATAGCATAATTGCTAAACTTATATCACAACTTTACCAACACAACAATAGGTTACCATGCATAATTTACTCATATGGACATTTTATCAAACACTTGTGAAGCATGATTACTATACATGAGAACTAACCACATAAGGTATCATAACTACACCATGAAACTTTCAAATTCAAGGGTTTTGACATGAGAGATCCATAATTTAATGCACATGCATACTTAATTACATGGAATTCATAAAAGATCTTAACTTAAAACCCATACAACAACACAAACATGAGCATAATTCAATTCATAACATGGGAATCATAATTTAAGTTTTGAAAAGGGTTCTTGAACTCTGAGGGTGGAAAGAGACCCAAGGATGAACACCTAACATACCTTGATTGTTGAATTTGTAAAGATTATTGGGGGTTTCTTGGAACTTGATCTTGAACTTGATGTACTAGGGTTTATTTCTTGAGAGGATTCTGTGAAAGAGTGAATGTATTTTGCCCTTTTGAAAGCTGAATTTTGAGTTATGGCGGAATTGGATGAGGGGAAAAGGACCCAATTGCCCTTGGAAATTCATAATTAAATGAGAAAAAAATACCCAGTGATGCGGTAGGTGCCACATCACATTGATGGTGTAAACACGATTGTCAACACGCAGCGTCGATACTGTCGATGTGATAGCCAATACGACGCGTTGAGATTGCATTGGCTTACTATTTTGGTCATCTAAACGTGACTCAAAAGAAGTTTGAAAATTCTAAAACTCACCTAAGATGGCCTATTGACATCTCTGATCATGAATCAAATTAAAAATTGACATTCTAAGGTCATAAGGATTGAAAATAAGATCATCCAATTACGAAGGCTAGAAATGTGTAATACCCCATACTTTTTCCTAGCTTGAAATTGTTCCAAGAATGTTATAAGATTTATTTGAAACATGAATCCACTTTGTACATGTGAAATATTTAAGATTTTCACTTTTTATCATGTGGGAAATTGAATAATCTTTCCAACAATACCAATTTTGTCTAAGTCCAATATCAGAGTAAAAGGTTATAGAAGTTTTACTTAGAGCTACCAGAATCACCTAGGTGCAACGGACAGGTTGATGGACCGTCGACCTAGCGACGGACCGTCATCTTGACCTTTTGTAATACCCCATACTTTTTCTAGCTTGAAAAGTTTTCCTTAGAATGTTAGAAGCTTTCTTTGAAAGATGAATCTACTTTTGTACACGTGGTGTTTTCAAGATTTTCACTTTTTATCATATGGGGAATCGAATAAGCTTTCCATCGATACCCAATTCACCCAAATCCGACACTCGGGTGAAAAGTTAGAGCCTTTTAGTGAGACAGTGTATCACCTGAGCCGTCAGCGCATTGCGGAGATAGCTCAAATGGCAATTGTCAATTTCTAGTGTTGCTCCATGATAGTGGTGCATCGCACCAAACTTTTAGGTCATAGACAAGGTGGAAACGCAATAGCTCCGCATCGCGCCATCGTGCAATTTCCCATTTGTCACTTTCCAGTGTCTTGGTGTGATAGTGGCGCATCGCACCAAGGATGAAAATCTAGAAATTTTCTTAGAAATTAAATACGTGTCCTAGGGTTAAAAGGGTCAATTTCCCACCCTATATAAGCCTTATGACATGAGATTTGGCCATAATTCAGCAGCTTATACTCAATTACTCTCAAAAACTCTCAAGAACAAGCCCTAGGGTTTTCATAGAAGGTTCAATTCCAAGGGAATTCACCATGAAATTTTAAGAATCTCTCAGTCAATATTCGTAGAATCACAAGCTAAGGTATGCGTTGTGTTCATTCATGAACTCCTTTCGTCTATGAAGTCCAAGAATCTCTTTTCTAAATTCAAGTTATGGATTTTCTTTATGAATTTCATGATTGGATTGCTCTTGTTCATGTTGATAATGACTAATTGCATTCTAATCCATGTTTGGTGATAAATTGCATATGTAATCGATTAGTAATGATGTAGATTCATGTAAACCTAGGATTAAAATCCTTGGATGATGAAATTAGATATGAATCATGATATTTGATTGTTGTATAATGTGTCTACATGTGCTATGCCTATCATGTGTATGATTAAATGCCTAGATGAAGGAACAATGCCCAACTAGCATGATATCACAAAATCCCTATGTATATACAAGCTTATGCATATGACATGTTGATGAAGTGCTTCAATATATGAATTAGGAATTGTGTTGTTGGTCATGTGTTCAAGTAAGCCATGTTATGTCAGTTTCTTCTCATCGAGTACTGAGGGTAATTGTACCCGAACATTTACCTGTGTGCCTAGAGCCATGTCATGTTTTCATGATCTCCTTAGTCAAGATATGATCCATAGAACTCAGTCAGTCATATGACTCAGGAAATCTTAGAAATCTCAGTAATTTCAGTAGCTCAGTAATCTCAGTAACCTTAGTATTCCTAGTCAATCTCAGTAACTTCAGTATTCTTAGTCAGTCCTCAAAACTCATTAAATTTAGTTTAGCTTTGCTAAACAATACCACTAGTATCAGTTCAGCTCAATTAATCAGTTCAGTATTTTTCAGATGGGAGTAGGATTCAACACCGAGCGAGCCTAGGGATGGGGACTTACCCACTTGACAGGACTGAGATCCCTAAAAGCAATCCCTAAGTTCCAGAACAACATATCCAACATAGGTACGAGATGTCACCCATTAGATAGGACTGACATACTCAGGGATCATCCGTTAGCATATTTAAATGTATAAGACTGATCCTAGGGGTCACAAACTAGATTAGGACTAACTCCACAATAGTTGTCTTTACCAGTGGCGTGGTACTGACACCTTTTCAGCTGGGGTTACAGGTTGGACCCCAGTTAGCTTAGTATGGGGCATGTCGGTTAGATGAATACATCCCACAATTTCAGTTATAGAAATTAGGATTGTCAGATATAGTTAATTCAGCTCAGTAATACTGATTTAGAACTGTCAGATACAATCAATCCTTTTCATTATAAATAGACTACGAGATCATCCATTAGATAGGAATGATCTTAACTATGGTCAATCAGTAGAAGCATAATCAGATTCAAGGATCATCCGCTAGGTAGGACTGGTCTCAGACTAAGTCAAATCTTCTTTATTATCAGTATACTCAGAGATCCCCCACTAAATAGGACTGATCTCAGATTTAGTTACTCAGATACAGTATGGAACTCAGCTAGTTCCATCAGATTCAGGACTGTCAGACACAGTCACTCATGTTATCAGTTATCAGAACATATGTAATCAGTCTTCAGCTTCAGGACTATCAGATACAGTCAACCAGACCAGTTCTTCATAATCAAAATTGTTAGACATAGTTATCCATGTATCAATAACATAGTATCAGTCCCTCAGTATTCAGTAATATAGTATTCAGTCCCAATACAATTTCAGTTATAGGTATGGAGTCATTGATGTATTCTCACATTTATGTTAGTTAGTTAGTTATATTTGTTCATGCATATAAACCCCATGCATTTAGCCTACCTCACTTTCATACCAGTACATTTAAAGTACTGACACATTCGTGCTATGGTGTCTTATACCATAGGTTTAGAGGCACGAGCTCTAGATCAACAGTAGATTCCAGTCTCAGCAGTCAGAGTTAGAAGTGAGTCCTCATCTTTCGAGGACATGATGATTACATTACTATTTTAGTTTCCAGTTTATTTCAGTAGATGGAGTTAGTTGGGTACATGTCCCATCAACTCCTTATTAAGACAGTTTAGAGGATTTTAGACTACAGTATGTCAGGCAGTTATTTTAGATTTGTTTTGGTATGTTATACCATTTTTAGACATTGTGTTATCAGATGTTTGTTCAGTATTGAACCTTATGGAATTTTAGTTCATGTTTCCACATTATCCTATTATATTATGTAGTATACAGGTATAGATATCAGTTATTGGTAAGCTTGTGCTCCTTCGGGGTCATGAGCACCATGTAGTTTTCCGGTTCAAAAAATCGGGGAGTTACACCGTCGCAACCAAGGTAGTAAGACAACCTTCTAGATAAGGTGTGATGGATAGGTTGACAGACCGTCAAACTTACGACAGACCATTGCTACTTAGGCAGTAAGTCCTTATCCTGGTCCACCTACAACAGTTGAAACGACAGACCGTAGATCCAGCAACAGACCGTCGCATGAGCCATCGCAGGTTCTGTTCAGTTATTTTTTTAGTCATTTTTAAAGGGACATTTTTGGTATTTGATAACCCGTTTATATACCTAGTAATATCCGACCAAGGCTCCTAAATTTATTATTCTTCCACAAGATCAAAATTAGGGTTTTCTCTCTAAGATTAATTCCCAAGAACAAAATCCAAATCTTCTTCAAGAACTAAGAGATTCAAATTCTTCAAGTTCAAGAACTTTAAGAAACTCAACCCAGGTATACATAGTATTAATTCATGGACTCCTTTCATCCATGGAGCCCAAGAATCTCTTTTCAAAGTTCAATTGTATAGATTTCTTTATGAATTTCATGTTGGGTTGCTTTTGTTCATGTTGATAATGACCAATTAAATTCTAATCCATGTTGGGTGATCAATTTTATGTGTAATTCATCAGTATAAAGGTAAATTCATGTGGACCTATGATTAAACCCTTCGTTGATGAATTTATAGTTGAATCATGATGTTTATTTGTCATATAATGATGTCTACATATACTATGCCTACCACGTGTTTGATTAAATGGCTATGTGAAGGAAAAAAATGCCCAACTAGTATGATCTTATGAAATCCCCATTTATGTACAAGCTTATGCATATCACATGTTTGATGAATTTCCTCAATAAATGAATTATGGATTGCGATGTTGGTCATGTATTCAAGAAAGTCATGCGTTGTCAGTTTCTTTCCATCGAGTCCTACGGGTACTTGTACCCGACAACTTAGTTGTATGTCTAGAGCCAGTGTCATGTTTTCATGATATCCTCAGTCAAGCCATGATCCATAGAACTCAGTCAGTCATGTGACTCAAGAAAGCTCAGTAATTCAATAGTCTTAGTGATTTCAGTTAGTTTCAGATATCAGTAGTATTCCATCAGTTAACGGAATTCAGTAAACTTAGTCCATGTTCAGATTAGATAATCATGTCCAGTGTCTATTCAGATGGAAGTAGAAATTAGCATCAAGTGAACCCAACGATGGGAACACACACTGTCAGATGAGGG
The DNA here is from genome assembly GCF_002878395.1 of Capsicum annuum. Taxonomy (NCBI): domain Eukaryota; kingdom Viridiplantae; phylum Streptophyta; class Magnoliopsida; order Solanales; family Solanaceae; genus Capsicum; species Capsicum annuum. The sequence goes on along the minus strand of NW_025856414.1, from coordinate 59,449 downwards.
TGTGATTCTTATAAATCATCCTTTTATTCCAGAACTATGTATCCAGCATAGATTGACACATAAACACTGCCGAATGAGGGTTGATGAGGTGGATAAGCACTGTTAAATAAGGCCTCCCACCATTCTCTTTTGGGGACACTATCAAATGAGGGTCACCCATAGCTTGTTCTTACCAGTGGCGCGATATTGAAACCCTTCTAATTATGGTTATAGATTGGACCCCAACTCAGCCATAATGGCATATTAGGGGCATTTCGGTTATATAACTACTACTCACAGTTTTATGTTACAAAATCAGGACTGTCAGATACAGTCAACTCAGATACAGTATGAAACTCAAATAGTTCCATCAGATTCAGGACTGTCAGATATAGTCACCTATGTTACCAGTTATATCAGTCATCTGAATCAGTCACCAATTATGTTAGTCATCAGTAAAATTCATGTTATCATGATTTCAGTTATAGTTACTATGTATGCATGCATGTAATCTCATGTTCATAATAGCCAGTTAGCCAGTATTGTTCATACATATGAACCCCATGCATTCAGCCTACCTTACATGCATACCAGTACATTCAAAGTACTAACGCATTTTTACTATGGTGTTTTATACCATAGGTTTAGAGACACGAGCTCAGAGTATCAGTAGATTCCGGTCTTAGCAGTCAGAGCTAGAAGCGAGTCCTTATCTTTCGAGGACATGATATTTACTTTATTATCTCATCAATTTATTTATTAGTTGGAGTTAGTTGGGGACATGTCCCATCAAATCTTTATTCAAACCGTTCAGTCAGTTAGAGGCTTTCTAGACTATCATGTTATTTCAGTTTTGTTTTGGGTATTTCATACCCCATTCAAATGTTATATCTTTATTAGTTATGTTACAGTCTTGAAGATTATGGCTTTTTGGTTCATGTTTTTGCAATCATACAGTATATTATGCAGTATATAGGTACATATATCAGTCATGGGTTAGCTTGTAGTCCTTCGGGGTCATGAGCACTGTGTAGCATTCCGGGTACCAGATCCGGGGTGTTACAAAATGATTCTAAATCTTAACACTTGGCTGAATTTTTCTAAATCTAGGACCCCTTATTACAAGCTATATGGGACCGAATTGAACTAGAACTTTTACAGGGTCGTACATTCTGCTTCCCTAGTGGCACTATCAACAGATTAATTTCACCACAGAATTTTGACCAAGGGAACTTCTTTGTTACTTAGTCTATGGATCTGATAATCAAGAATCTATATTGGGATTTCTTCGTATGAAAGGCTATTCTAGATATCTATGCTTTCTAGAGGGACTACAACAGTTGAATCATCCATACACTTCTTCAATAAGGACACATGAAACACTGGGTGAACTAATGACAAGTCTATAGGTAGCTTAAGCTCATATGATACCTTCCCCACAAGACTAAATATCTTGTAGGGACATACATATCGGGGACTAAGCTTCCCTTTTTTACCAAATATCTTCACCCCCTTCATGGGTGAAACCTTCAAGTAAACAAAATAATCGACTTCAAATTGAATGAGAGAAGATATCTGTTTTTGACTCTGAACTTCCTTCAATTTTTCTCGAATAAGCTAGAATTTCTCCATCACTTCAAATACCACATCTGGACCTATCAAAGCAGCCTCACGCACTTCAAACCAACCGATAGCTGACCTGTATCTTTTCCCATAAAGAGCCTCAAAAGGCGCCATCTGAATACTAGAATGGTAACTGGTATTGTAGGCAAACTCGATCAACGACAAATGGTCATTCCAACTGGATTTGAAGTCTAAAACACATTCCCTCAACATATCTTCTAAGTTCTGAATGGCCCTCTCAGCCTGACCATCTATCTATGGGTGAAAAGCTAAACTAAGATAAACTTGGGGACCAAGACCGTTCTGAAAGGCTTTTCAAAACTGAGAGGTAAACTGAGTACCCCTATCCGAGATGTTGCACAAGGGCACTCCATATAATCTAACCAACTCTCTGATATACAAATTAGCATAATATTTAGCTGTGAAGGACGTGTGAACTAGCAAAAAGTGGGTTGATTTGGTCAATCTATCTATAATAACCCAAATCAAATCATATTGTCGATGTGAATGGGGTAATCCTATCATAATGTCCATGTTCACCTCTCCCTACTTCCAAGTGGGTATACCAAACTCCTATAATGTGCCACTAGGTCTTTGGTGTTGTACCTTAACCTACTAGAAAGTTGTGCACTTGGCCATAAATTCTGCAGTGTCTCTCTTCATAGCCTTCTACCAATAAACTTCCCGAAAATTGTGATATATCTTGGTGGCCCCTAGGTGAATGGAGTAATGCATACTATGTGATTTTTCCATAATCCGCTGCCTTAAATAGTCAATGCAAAGAACACACAATCTACTCTCGTACCTCAACACACCATATCCCTCTTGGGAGAAAACCTCTACCTTTTGGTCTTTAACTGACCCCTTCAGTTTGACCAAACTAGAGTCCTTATCTTGCTTCTCTTTCACTTCAAAAACTAGAGAATATTCTGAACTACTCTAAACCCAAATATTCCCCTCAGCTGAGTCAACCAACCTCACACACAATCGTTTTCTCTTATCATTCTCCACATGAGCAACACTACCCATCGACAGCCTACTAAGGGCGTCTGCCAGAACATTGGCCTTGCTCAGATGATACCAAACACTTATGTCATAATCTTTCAGCAATTCTAGCCATCTTCTCTGATAAAGATTTAACTCTCTCTGCATAAACACATACTGAAAACTTTTGTGGTCTATAAATACATCAACATGCACTCCATAAAGATAGTGCCTCTGGATTTTCAAAGCAAACACAACATCAGCTAATTCAAGATCATGAGTTGGATAGTTCTTTTTGTGAGGCTTAAGATGCCTAGAGGCATAGGCTATGACTCTAACTGTCTGCATTAAAACACAACCCAGACCAACTCTAGAAGCATCACAATAGACAATGAATCCATCTGTACCATCAGGTAACTCTAAAACTAGGGCGGAAGTGAGTCAAGCCTTCAAATCCTGTAAACTCTTCTAATAAGAATCTGACCACTGAAACTTAACTTTCTTTTGAGTTAATCTGGACATAGGGGATGCAAGGGATGAAAACCCCTTAACAAATTTTCTATAATAACTAGCTTAACCTAAGAAACTCTTGATGCCTGATGGGGAGATAGGTCTAGATCAGTTTCTCACTACTTTGGTCTTTTGTGGATCAACTCTAATATCATCACTGGAAATGATATGATCAAGGAAATCTACTGACCTTAGCCAAAATTCACACTTGCTGAATTTGGCGAATAACTGGTGGTCTCTAAGAGTTTGCAACACAATTCTATGATGTTCTGCATGCTCATCCTCACTACAAGAATAGACAAGAATATCATAACATGTCTAGGTACTATTTGAACACTCATTTCATCAAATCCATGAAGGCTGCTAGGGAATTTTTCAGCCAGAAAGACATGACTAGGAATTCAAAATAACCATAACGGGTCCTGAAGGTTGTCTTGGGAATATCTCATTCCCTTACACTAAGCTGATGATAACTAGATCTAAGGTTTATCTTGGAGAAGTAACTTGCACCTTGGAGTTGGTTGAATAAGTCATCAATTCTAGTGAGAAGATATCTATTTTTGACTGTGACTTTATTCAGCTAACGATAGTCAATGCACATTTGCAAGAAACCATCTTTCTTTCATACTAATAGGACAGGAGTGCCCATGGAGAGACATTGGGTCTTTTGAAACCCTTATCTAACAGGTCTTTAATCTGCTCTTTTAACTCTTTAAGATTGGCAAGAGCCATATGATATAGAGGAATAGAGATGGGTTGAGTATCTGGAAGAAGGTCAATACCGAATTCTATTTCCCTATCGGGAGGTACCCTTGGAAAATCTTTGAGAAAAACTTTAGGAAACTTCTTGACTACGCAGACTGACTGAACTGTTGGAGCCTCAGACTGAGTTTCTTTGACTTGAACTAGATGATAGATGCACCCTTTTGATATCAACTTCTTGGCTTTGATATAGGATATAAAATTACTCTTAGGAGACATTGAATTACCCTCCTACTCAAAGGCTGGCTTATCAGGAAACTGAAACTTCACTACTTGAGTGCGACAATCTATAGATGCATAACAAGAATGAAGCCAATCCATATCAAGGATGAAGTGGAAATCGACCATGTCTAACTCTATTAAGTCTGCTAATATGATCTTAGGAAGGATAGTGATAGGACACTTTTTATAGATCTATTTGGCAACAACTGACTCACCCACTAGGATAGAAACTAAGAAAGGCTTAGGGAGTTTTTTAAGACCTACTTCAAAATTTACTACAACTAACGGGGTCACATAAGAGAGGTTTGACCTGGGATCTAACAACACATAAACATCAAGATGAAAGATACAAAGCATACCAATAACAACATCTGGTGATCTCTCCTTCTCTTAATAGGATGGTAAAGCATAAAACTGATTTTGGTGTTGACCGCTATCAGTACTGGATGATGAACCCTGAGGAGGGACTAGGCAACCCAAAGAAGCTGGTGCGCTAGTAACCTAAGTCTGGGGATGAACATCCCTATTTCCCTACTTAGCATGCGGACAGTCTTTGATTTCATGACCCAAATTACCACAACCATAATAGCCTTTTTGTCCCAAAAAGCACTCACCATGATGATTCTTACCATACTTAGCATATGAAGGATAACTGGGTTTTCCACTCACACTATTCTGAGACCTAGACATAGAAGTTTTACCCCACTACTCCTGTCTAGCTCTGGGGGCTGGAGCACTGGCTAAAAATGGCACTGGCATAGATGAGCAACCCTAAAACTACGAATAATTTCCCCTCCAAACTTTGTCTGGCCATATTCAAACTGCCTGATTCTAGCCTTTTTATTTCCCGTTCACTCCCCTTTAACTTTTCTGCCTTAATCTGTTGAGCATGAATCATCAGCCTAGCAAGATCCATATCCCCAATAAGCATGATAGTCCTACATTTCTTGACTAACAAACTAGATACTCCAGTAACAAACTTACTCATACTCGACTTAGGGTCAGCCATCGTGTCAGGAGCATACTTAGGCAACTGATTAAACTTAAGGTAGTACTCTTTCACTGTTATCGAGCCCTATATCAAGTTCACAAACTCCGTTACCTTAGCTTCTCTCAATTCACACAGAAAGAACCTATCTAAAAACACATCCTAAAACCTGCCAACTCATAGAAGCTACATTCTCACCTCTACTATTGTTTCACATAACCACCCAGTCATACGCCATATCCTCTAGCCTATAGGATGCCAACTCTACACTTTCCTCTTTAGTGGCATCCATAATCTGGGTGGTCTTTCTCACCTTATCTAAGTAAAGTTATGGGTCCTCACCTACTTTCAACCCAAAGAACTCAGGCGGACTCATTCTCATAAAGTCGCGAATTCTGGCTGCTACTAAATCACAGTTCTACTAAAGTGGGATAACCGCTTGATGGTTTCCTTGAACATTGGTAGTCACAGCTTGGGCCAATGCCTGAAAGGTAGCCTAAAATTTAGCACGGGATACATTCTCATTCAGAGGGTCAGTAGGCTAGGGTGGCTAGTTATCATTTTTGTGTGCATTAGCTCAACGAGGAGGCATACTCAACTGTTATGTAAGAGCACGAGTTAAAAGTAGATAGAGACACTGTAAGCATGATAGATCATGAAAGAAAAGAATGATTTCCTAAAATGTCCCATAGCCTCTTGCTCATAAATATGGTGTGCTTCACATCCATGATCAAGAATCCACATAACGTAGCTTGTCTGACTCCCTAGGACTCTTTAAGCCTTAGGCACTGATACCAAGTTTGTAATTCCACCAAAATGTGTCCCGAGATGTCACATGGTGCTCTGAACTACAAATAGTCCTGAGCTAACCCTGAAAGCTTGTTACTTATTATGAAGACCTAAGTAAAATAATGTAAGTATGCGGTACACTAAAAATACTAAAATATTATCTGAACTAGACTGAGTTCAACTGAACATAATGTCTAGAAATACTTAACTAGGAAATTTGAAACAACCAACACTGAAAAACTGAAATATATCTAATAGTCGGACAAGACTCTAAGACTACTACTAGAGATTTGTTGGGTTAGAATAATACCAAAACACCCTAAGAGCACAACAATTTACACACCAAAATAGTCCACTAGTTCAAGAGAACCGAGGACCCTTTGATAACCACACCCGGATTTGAATTATAAGATTGAGAAAGAGATGCTATCAAGGTGTTATGGACACCAAACAGCCAGAAACCAAACTACAATAAGGTTAACGAGATGATAACAACAAGTAGAGAAAAACAACACACGACTTCAATAATATAAGAACAAAAATGGAAACAACATTACAATAACTAAAAGGAAAGATAGTGAGATATAAAATACTATAATTTTAAGCACTAAGGTGTATATTAAACACCAAAAGACATACAATAAGTAATATTAAGTAAATACACTCTTACTGTAATATCCCGGGAAATTTTTCATTGAAATTTTGTGCGTAAACGTGTTGGGTTCTATCTTCTAGAATGAATTATAAATTTTCCATATGGAATGTCTTAGATTATGACCCACAATTGCGTAGATTATTGAATAATCTTTCCAATGATATGTGGATCATCCAAAACGGACACCCGAGCAACGAGTTATGAACATTTCGATCGAACCATGAATAGTAGTAAACAGTAAAATGTGCTGGAAAAAGTACTGAAGTCTGGCGTATTTTTTCTACAACTTTAAACGATCATAAATCCTTTTACATAATGATCTGGGTGATCTACTATATATCAATGGAACGCTCTGCGAGTCCTCTTTCCAATGAAATTGGTTTCATCCAATTTTTCTATCAGAGCAAAAAGTTATGGTCGATCTACTTTAGCCTATCAAAAGCGAATTTTTGGGTCAACTTCAAACAATCATAACTCCTCGTACACAATAATATGGGTGAGATACTATATATCAATGGAAATATATGAGAGTCCTCTTTCTGATGAAATTATTTTAAATGATATTTACATTATGAGAATTGATATTCTTGATGAACTGAAAGTGATTGACAAATTATATGATAACTCACATGTGTTATGTACTTATTTTAGCCTCTCATGATTATGATGATTTTCTTCGGGCTGTGTGAGTCTTTCATGCATCCTGTATATTTCTTATAAATATTTATGATGATTATGTTTTTACAACTGCATACACCGCCATATACTTAGTTCCTTTCCATGGTACTAACCTACATCTTTGGATGTGGGCTGTATTTTCTTGAAATGTAGGTTCAGGTGCTCATTTCTAGGTTCGACAGTGATTCTTTGGGCACACTGTTCTACATCCTCTATTGTGGTGAATCCTCATAATCCGAGGACGTCATGTCTGACAGTGATTCTTTGGGCACACTGTTCTACATCCTCTATTGTGGTGAATCCTCATGATCCGAGGACGTCATGTCTAATGTTGGTTTCACAGAATTATTTACATTTGATAACTGAGTATGAGTCAGTAGGGGAATGTCTCAATGGCTCGCTGGTTTTATTAATTTTCTTAGAGGCTTGTCAGACTAGTATAGATGTTGGGAGTTGACTAATAAGTTGTATTTTGTTATCTTTTTGAAATTCTTTTATTCTTGGATGATGATTAATCTGTTGATATTTGAGGGTTATTTATGGAAATCCCGTTGATTTGTGTTGAACTGAATGAAAATGGCTTAAAGGGTTAGCTTGGGGCTACTCGTAGCCACAAGCACCGTGTGACACTCCAGGATTCGTTTTTCGGGGCATTACAAACTTGGTATTAGAGCCTAAGGTTTTAAGTTGTCCTAGGGAGTCTGACAAGCCACGTTAAGTAGAGTCTTGATCATCAGTGTGTAGCGTGCCACATCTATGAGAAAGAGGCTAAAAGACATTTTAGGAAAAAGTGTGATTCTTTCTTTCAGAAGTCTATCATGCTTAAAGTGTCTCTCTCTGCTATTAATTTGTGCTCTCCTCTTTCAAAAATATGCCTCCACGTCGAGTGAGAAGAAATAATGATGGTCAGCAACCTTAACCCGCTGACCCATTGAATGAAAACATTACCTCCTGATAGAGAGATAGAGTTCAGGATTGATCTTCTTCCTGATACTCAGCCCATTTCTATTACTCCTTACCATATGACCCATATAGAGCTTAAGGAGTTAAAAGAGAAACTCAAAGATCTACTAGATAAGGGTTTCATAAGGCCCAGTGTTTCTCCTTGGGGTGCTCCTGTGTTGTTTGTAAGAAAGAAAGATGGCTCTTTATGTATGTGCATTGATTACCGCCAACTGAATAAAGTCACCATAAAAAATAAGTACCCCCTTCCAAGAATAGATGGTTTATTTGACCAATTGCAAGGTGCAAGTTATTTCTCAAAGATAGACCTTTGTTCCGGCTATCATCAACTCAAAGTTAGGGAGTGTGACATCCCAAAAACTGCTTTCCAAATATGTTATGGCCATTTTGAGTTTCTTGTTATGTCTTTTGGGTTAACTAATGCCCCAGCAGCTTTCATGGACCTCATGAATTAAGTGTTCATACCATATCTGGATATGTTTGTCATAGTGTTCATTGATGATATACTGGTGTACTCTCGTAGTGAGAATGAACATTCTGATCATCTCCAAACTGTCTTGTAAACCCTTAGAGATCACAAGTTGTTTGCCAAGTTTAGTAAGTATGAGTTTTGGCTAAGGTCAGTTTCTTTTCTGGGTCATATCATTTCTTTCGAGGGTATTGAGTTGATCCCCAAAAGACCGAAGCTGTTAGAAATTCGCCTAGACCTTTTCGCCGACTGATATCCAAAATTTCTTAGGTTTAGCTGGCTATTACCACCATTTTGTTGAGGGTTTCTCCTCTATAGCATCTCCTATGACTCATTTGACCCAAAAGAAAGTGAAGTTCTTGTGGTCCGAATCTTGTGAGAAGAGTTTTTAGGAGTTGAAGACTTGACTCACTTCAGCCCCTATTTTGACTTTGCCTGATGGTGTCGATGGTTTTCTGGTGTACTGTGATGCTTTGAGAGTTGGGTTGGGTTGCGTATTGATGCAGAAGGGTAAGGTGATAGCTTATGCTTCTAGACAGTTGAAACCCCATGAGAAAAATTACCTCACCCATGACCTTGAGTTAGCTGCTATTGTGTTTCCTTTGAAAATCTGGAGACACTATTTGTATGGTGTCCATGTGGATGTTTTCACTGATCATAAAAGTCTACAGTATGTGTTTACCCAGAGAGAATTGAATCTTAGGCAGAGACGATGGTTAGAATTTTTAAAGGACTGTGATATGAGTCTGTTGTACCATCTGGGCAAGGCCAATGTTGTGGTAGATGCCCTAAGTAAAGTGTCCATGGGTAGTGTTTCACATGTGGTAGAAGGTAAGAAAGAGTTGGCTCATGATGTACATCGTCTGGCTAGATTGGGGGTTAGGTTGTTTGACTCTGTTGAAGGTAGTATAGGGGTTCAGAGTAGTTCCGAATCCTCCTTGGTTTCGGAAGTGAAGGAAAAACAATACTTAGATGCTATTTTGGTCAGACTGAAGGAGTCAGGCAAAGACCAAAAAGTAGAGGTTTTCTCCCAAGGGTGAGATGGTGTGTTGAGATTGTAGGGTAGATTGTGTGTCCCGAATGTTGATGATCTGAGACAAAGGATTATGGCTGAAGCGGACGGAGCGCGATATTCTATTCATCCTGGTTCCACTGAGATGTACCGAGACTTGCGGGAAATCTATTGGTGGAGTGGAATGAAGAAAGATATAGTAGCGTTTGTAGCTAAGTATGCAACATCCCAACAGGTTAAGGTTGAACACCAAAGACCTGGTGGAATAATGGAAGAGTTTAGTAGTCCTACCTAGAAGTGGGAAGAGATAAATATGGACTTCGTGATTGGTTTACCTCCTTTTTGACGCCATCATGATTCCATTTGGGTTGTGGTTGATAGGTTGACTAAGTCTGCTCATTTTTTGCCTGCGCATACTTCATATACTGCTGAGGATTATGCTAGATTGTATATCCGAGAGCTAGTCAGACTGCATGAAGTTCCCTTGTCTATCATTTCGGATAGGGGTACTCAGTTCACTTTGCAATTTTGGAAAGCTTTTCAGAAGGGTCTTGGTACCCAAGTGCTTTTGAGTTCTGCTTTTCATTCGCAGACCGATGGTCAGGCTGAGTGGACCATCCATACCTTAAAGTCAAGTGCACAAGATCTCAACATATCCTCTAAGGTATGGATGGT